>NC_143560.1:6857500-7157500 GCF_054136105.1 Typopeltis vanoorti | reverse complement strand
TACATTACATAATTTATTTTTTGTTCTTATTATGAGGGTGTTTGTTAATACTTTTTAAAAAGGCTGCAATGATCAGTAAAATGACATCTTTATCTTTACATGTCAAAGTTTGTTTCAGCATTGCAATTATCTTTTGAGTTGTATTTGCAATCTTTGCTATATCGCCCGTAAACGTCAACTTCCTATCTACTAACACTCCAAGATCCCTAGCCTCATCAGTTTTTCTTCTAGCATAATGCCACCAATATAATATGACATTGGATATCTAATCACGCCACAATGCATGACTTTGCATTTATTGACATTTACTTGACTCCATTTTCTCATGCCTACAATTCCAGCC
The DNA here is from genome assembly GCF_054136105.1 of Typopeltis vanoorti. Classification (NCBI taxonomy): domain Eukaryota; kingdom Metazoa; phylum Arthropoda; class Arachnida; order Uropygi; family Thelyphonidae; genus Typopeltis; species Typopeltis vanoorti. The sequence goes on along the minus strand of NC_143560.1, from coordinate 7,157,157 downwards.
TATTCAAATCATTCTGCAAGTACTGCATATCAGCAGAGCCGTATTCCTAATGAGCTTACCTATCTTTGCATCATCAGAAAATAACTCTATAAAGCCTGTCAAATCCTCCTCACCTGTCATTAATGGATAGCTTGAATAACAGTGGACCAAGGTCCTTCAGGCACACCACGTATTACCTTAAATCTTGCAGATTCACATCCCCCACATACCACTTTCTGATATATGTTAGTCAGCCTTCCTCTCATCCACGATAATATTTTATAATCCAAACTCACATTCTCCAATTTATGCAACAGTCTACCATGCTGCATTCTGTCAAAAGCCTTAGCAAAATCCAAAAGTGTCATGGTGTATCCATTCCCATTGTCTAGTTCAATGGTAACATTGTTATAGAATGTAAGCAAGTTGTAAAACATGATCTTCCTTTAGTAAACCCATGTTGTTTATTGCAAAGTAGAGGTTCACTGTCAACCAATTTGTGAATGCCAGCCCTAACCAATTTTTCCAAAATCTTCACCATCACTCCTGAGATACTAATTGGTTGATAGTTGGACACATGAGTCTTTGCACCATCCTTGGTGCAATGGAATTACCATACATTCTTTCCATTCCTGCGGAATATTCCCTGTTCTGAGACTCATATTAAACAGCCTTGTCAAAGTAATAGTCGGTTCAGATAAACACACTTTTAACACACGTGCTGATATCCCATCCTTCCCTATTGCTGAATAAGAATTCAGCAAGTGCAATAGCTCTAATATTTCCTACTCCTCATACACCAGAATTTCTTCATCCAGGTAGCAGTGGGCTCCACGTTGTACACATCGTTTATTCTGTATTTATACGTATAAATACACAAACGAAAACCGGTGAATATTTATGCTCTCTATCTCTCTCCAAATTCGAATTTCTTGACATGGTTTTCATTTTGTTTTTTGTTTTTCATCCAAATCCCAACTCGGGTTTTTCAAACACCATTCCTCAACCAGGGTTTCCCAATGATTGTTACCCACAGATGTTTAAAATCTAGTACGTTTTATTCCATAGCTTAATCCATAGTTGACCAGTGCGGCCTAATGTAGAATGGGTGCATTATTATCGATTTCTTATTGATCCGACACGATGCTAAAAAAGATTCCTATCTTAGAGACATTTCCCACTTAGAACACCATTTCACTTTATCGATGAATAGACACCATTGCTACATACAGGATCTCCTTGTCAGTCTGCTGATTTCTGTGTCCCTAAAAGAAACATCTCTGAAGCATGCGTCTGGGACGATCAACATCTGATATTTACAATAAGCGTTTCAATTTTCATTGTAATGAGAAGTTTGGAAAGTCTTAATCTTTCGATTTTTTTAAAAAATATTTCTTATTTACTTTTTCCCCCTTTCCTATAAGGATGACAATAAAAGAAAGCTAGTTCACTTATATAATCATCATTTCATCTGGTTGTAGTGGAAAACGCGAACATGGCTATAGATGAAACAAAGTTAAATGTAAATATCGTAAATACTTTATTTCTCATATTTCTTTTTTTTTTTTTTTTAGTTACAGGGACATGTATGAATTGTGGGTTTCTCAATGCCGGCATCTTTTCCCCCCATTCATATAATTTAAAAACCTTTAGCGAAGTTTTATGAGTCAACAATAATGGCATCTACTTTTATCCCTTTCTACAATTGAGAAATTGATCAAAATCTCCGTGCCTTAATGTAGGCATAAGAACGACTAGAAATTTGTCTATTAAGATATTTATAAGTACATTAGAATGAATACTGTGTGTCGGCTAAGCATTATATTCAGAAGATAGGATTTTCCCTCCTGGAAACTCATATTTTGCATTCTACCAGAGAATACACGCAATTAATAGGCATGCTACTGTGACTTCAAAGTTAAAGAATTGCTATGACAATACTCGTAACTAACTCCTCCTTTTTATAAACACATTTAATGGTATACTTTGCTCATTGTATATTCATAAATTATCAAACTAAATCTTAATTAAACTTTTCGGTAATTATATGCTGTTGTATCGTGATTTCGAAATCACTATGACCTCTTTGCCAAGAATTTCAGAGAATCAAGAATATCACAACCTCGCAGTTCTTAGTGTCATCTTCCTATTTACTAAACGTTATAATTCCACGATCAACAGGAGGGTGATTTAGTCGCCTCGTTTCCAAGAATACTTGGAAAGGTCGTGGGCGCTTACTTTCCTATTAGGGCAAAAAAAAAAAAAAAAAAAAATAGAAATCAAAGTTTAAACCCTCAAAGCCTTGATGGTTTAGGCAGCAATTCCAAAGGTTACTACCGAATCCATGATATAACATACACCATTACGACGTTTGCACTTAAAATCTTTCATTGTGGCCCATAGAAACCTGCTAGGTGCGTAGTGCGGTCAGAAGGCTAATTTAAGGCCTCTATAAAGTACTTCGCTCTACAAAAGCTAGCCGACAGGTTGCTCTCCCGGAGGGGTCACCAGTCAGACAGAGTAGCGGATCTTATGGGTCATTTCAACCATTCGTCCTGAAGGAAATAAAACTGTGAATGCTACATTATGTGAGGTGCTTCAAGAACGGGAAGTGAACTACATGGACCTTAATTTGTGAGGCAGACATATTACAACTGTAGCTTGTGAGTTTATCGGCTAGTTGGCTGTTGTGGGAAATATAAAATTCCCATTTTCCAAGAAATAAAATTCACATTACTACTCTATGAAACTCCGTTTGGCACAGTAGTGAGGTAGTGGACCCTCTCCTTCGGCTAAAAACGTACAGAAATGTTTGAATTCATGTTCTCGACCACATATAAACATATTTCAATTCAGTTCAAAATGAACTTGAATTATAGTTATTTATATGTAAAGAAATTAAATATCCTGTATGCGAAAAAAAAAAAGGTTTATGTTATCTTTTACGTATGTAAAGTGTTTTTCACTTCACTTCAAATTGTTCATATTGGTTGAAAATCTTTTGTGAGTGGACAGGAGTGAAGGTTTACCTTAGTGAAACTGTTGCCTCAAAATGCCTCTCCACATTTATGTTCAAAAAAGACTTTAAAACTTTAACTAGCATTTGACAGAGGCTTATCAAAGTTTAAACTAATATTAAAGTGGATTTCACACTCTACATTGGGATTAAGAAAACCCACGTTCTGGAATAGACAGTTCTGTTCTTCTCCTTTGAAGCTGTATTTTACTAATGTGATATCATTAGTGATTTAAAAACGTGGGTTAAATTATTAAAAACGTGGGTTATTATAATTATACTCTACAAAACAAACTACAGAACTTGCATCTTTCCTTTTTTTATAGTAAAATTCTGTAAGCGTATAAATTGAAAAAGCTTTCATTTTAATGTTGCCTTCGTAGCTCAGTCGGTACACACGAAACCCTTTAGTCGTTAACACGTGCGTTCGATTCCCGTCAGTGGCGTAAGGATCTGGTCTCTTACGACTAAAGGTGAGTTAGTCGGTCTCGTATGGAGGAATGGGGTTTATTCACCCGGAAACTCGGGTTTTTCGGCTCTCAGAACAGACAAGTGGCTTCATGAACACACGCATCTACAGACATAGGACACACCGGGAGGCATAGGGCTAGCCACCTTATCCTCGAGTTACGGTTGCGAAGTCCAAGAATACATGGAAAGGTCGTGGGCGCTTACGTGCCTGTTAGGATAAATAGAAATAAAAAATATTCCTTTTAATACATTTCTTTGAGACGTTATGTTTAAATTCCGAAAAGCCGGGTAAATAGTTATCTTTTTACATCTCAGTGTATTTGAATCAAGACTAATTAGCATGGATGTCGGCAACGATGTCTTTAAGTAGTAGATGATTTTTATTCCCTTGTATGAGACTGGTTCGATTAAAAATTACCATACGTAGGCCCAATAACAGTGCTGTCACTTTACTATGGCTGTCTCATAACCCTAGGGAGGGAGAATTATTATTATTACTGAATATCAAAGGTTACTTAGCTCTGAAAGCATTGAGATCGAGGGTGGTATTTAAACAAAATCACACGATGTTATGCGATAAAATCACGTATCTATCCTTGTAGTTATGACTTTATCTCTAATATCTGCACATTTTCGAACTCTGACAAATTACCGGAAGAGTGAAAGAAAAACTGAAAGTTAATTAAAATAAAATTAATCGTGTCAATGGTCATTTAGCATTAAAAGTTAAAACTTAGCTAAAAAATAATAAATTGGTTCTGAAGAAAATTGTCAATAGAAGCTAGTAATAATGTAAATTTTATCTTGTAATAATATTAAAATAATAATTTCCAGCTGATCTTCTTTGTTTTTTCTCTCAGTTGATCTTAATGGAACTTAAAAGATACACCAAAGATACAATATTTTTTATTTATTTATTTAAATCGATAAAATATACATCAGAAGATAGGTAACAAAAGGACTATTTAAGTATTATAAGTATATATATATATATTACAGAGAAAGAAAGATTTTCCTTTCGGATAGAAATGCAATAAATGGATCAACATTACACTCTTAGTTATCTTTCAGATGAAGCGTATTGTCGGCGACAGTCCAGAAGAGGGTACCAGCTGGATTCCACTCCTCTATGAATTTCGCGACAGTTCTTGTTTCTTTGTAGTAATCAAGTTCCAGTGAAAGCCTGCTTTGTAGTTTCCGAAGAAAGCTACACATGAGGGTTTGTGCCGATAGGTAGAAGCTGTAGATTACGGTCTTAGCGCAGATGAAGAGGAAATTGCATATTCTTTGTTTGTTCTCTTCTGTATGGACTAAATTCCAGTAGTCTTCTTGGCTGTGTGCGTAGTTACAGGTGCTAGAGGCTGTATTCAGGGCGTAGGTGATCATCGATTTGTTTGTGAGGCAGGTTAGATGTGTGTTCCAAGGTACCTGAAACTTCGCAGAATAGACACTGATCCGACTGTCTTAGCTGAAATTTGTAGAGCTTAGAAGGAGTTGGCAAGATGTTATGCGATATGTTGATCCACTGAAAACTGAATGGCATGCGCAACCTTGTAGTAGATGAGAAGGTTAAGGATTAATATACGAAGGGCGACGTTGGAGGCACAGACATGAGGAAGTGGTATATTTTCTTTCAGTCATCAATATCAATATATAGATATCAATAGATACAATAGATAGATATCACCCAAGATGTCTTAAAAGATACACCCAAGACAAAAACACCAAGCCGACATGACGTAGCCTCCACTTTTCCCACGTGCTCCAAAGACGACGCACTGTCGAAGTGGCTCACACTCCTAATCTCGTTTCATCGTATTCTATCCTTCTTCTTTACCCAAAACAATTGTTATCTTTCATGAAACGTCCATCCTTAAAATCCAGGTTTTAAATTTCACATGATTTCCAACTTCCCTTCGTTTCAGTCATACTGCAATAATATCGCCATACGCTGGATGCCACTCAGTAAGATGACAACCAGAAACATCCCACAAAGGTATATCCAAAATTATTCATTCCTTATATTCTTCATATATCTTTAAAACATCAGTAATGCCATACAATTGAGTAAAAATCCAATGACATTACAAAAAGGGATACAAAATTAGGTAAAATAGCAACAAAAAATAATATTTATTTAAAAAGGAACAACATGGAAATTTTCCAAAAATAATGCCTATGAAAAGGACCAAAATAATTGTTTAGCCAACGTTTGACTGTAATGAGATTAACTGCTTGGCTACAAAACATTTGTGCATCTGAAGCTGTTTAGCTAAAATAAAGAACTTTTGTGCATCTGAAGCTGTTTAGCTAAAGAACATTTGTGCATCTGAAGCTGTTTAGCTAAAATAAAGAACTTTTGTGCATCTGAAGCTGTTTAGCTAAAATAAAGAACTTTTGTGCATCTGAAGCTGTTTAGATAAAAGATAGTTATATAGTCGAATGCTGTCTGTCTCTTCAAATGGCGATTAACTTATAAACAGACATGAGAAGTTCACTAACCTTAGGTTCTGATTCTTCTGTGAAATGACACCAATAATCATTTACTATAGCATGGAAAGAAGAATAGTCCGTTTCAGAAATTCCGTGTGTGTGTGTGTGTGTGTGTGTGTGTTCCATTTTCGTAGTATCACATAATGAAAGAATTATTCCATGGTGCAAGTATCGCATTTCTATTTCCAGTAGTCGTAGAACAAGGTTTAAATGCGATCTCTCTCTCTCTCTCTCTCTCTCTCCGTTAGTGCAAGGAGAATCACAGAATATATATTCTTCTTCAGTCACTCGCATCTCTTACAGCTGTAATGATATAGCTTTACATTGCCAGCCATTGCTTGGATTGCATTATTTTCATCTTCTTTTTTCACGATGCCTTTTGAATTCACCGTGTCCATATACATAAAGTCAGTGGGTTTGTTGCCGAAAAGTCTGTTGCTATTTTTTTTTTTTTGTTGGAATCTTTTGGTTTTGCTTACAGATATTTTTCTCATGCTCGTGAAAGTAACGAGACGATAAAACATCTTTGTGCATCATCTTATACAAGATGTTTTTTCGATTTGTTCCTTGAATCAGTTATTAAATGGTTGCTCTCTCTCCTAAGGTTTCCATAGAAACGTATCCATAATGTAAGATAAAGCTACACGCACATCCAGGTGTAACGTTATGGTTCACAAAACAAGCATTTTTGGGGAGAAAATTTCGTGAGATTTACATCTAACTCGCACACCGTAATGCTATAATACCACATGCTCTAATAAGCTATTGCTGGCAGAATATTTTTTTAAGTGAAGATTTGGCCGCAGTTCCTTTCTTTATAAATAATAGAACTCCTTTTTCTAATAAAAGTAGACAACAACAGAGGAGTGCGTCAAATGTTTTTTTTTTCTTTTTTTTCTTGTCCATCTGCTGAGAACTAAAAGTAACGAGAACTGGGTTTTATATTAGCGAGCATGTTTTCAGGTAGATGAAGCAAAAAAAGCCCTACGGAACGAAGTCGCAGACTAATGCATTCTTCCCAAGGTTGGTAAGAGATATTGGACTTCTCACGTATATCTGTAAGACGGTAAAACCGAGGTAGTGAATGCCACACGTGCCGAGATGTCCAAATTACTGCAACCAATTTGCAGAAATGTGTTTAGACAATCAGGAAGGTTTTGTAGTTAGAGAAAACGTCATGACGTATATAATTGCATTGTGTTACATGCAAACGTGAATAATAGTTACGGAGATTTCCATTCAGACACACTCTTCTTCTTCTTGGCTCATCTTGACAGTCCATTTACTGAAACGGATAACAGAGCTTCATCCAAATGTAATTGGTCTAAGAGAAAAGCACGAGTAATGTCTAAAGAGAAGAAAAAAAGGAAGGAATTCCAAACAAATATAATTTTTCAAGTCGAAAAAATACTAATTGTTTGAAAGCTTTATTAAATAATAAGTACAGTATATATATTTTATAAAGCAGTATATTACAATGAAAGAAAATGAAAATGAAAGAAAGATAATCCTGTTGGAATGTGGGCTGCATCTATGCAAATATACCTGTAAGTACTTAATCATTTTTTCGTTATATGTCTTCCTATTATATGAATAAATCTGCGATTAAATGAATGCTTCTGGTTTATAAACCATCAGGTGGTGAATTCACATATTCCTTTGCAAAATGAGTTCATATTTTGGAAAGTAGAAAACAGAAAAAATACCATCGCTTTATTCTCGTTTATGTTTTTGGCATTTTGTTATACGGGCGTATGATTAACTGCAAAGCAACAAATTAATTATGCTGTTAATTATCTTAATAAGGAAAGTTTAATTAAATCTAACATTGGATTAAACTAGAAAAAACTCCGAACTTTTAACAGCACGTGGTCTCCATGATTTTGGAAGTTTTTATTATTATTTTTTATTTTCTTCCGAAACAAACCGTTGAAGTCATTAGAAATAATTTAAAATAAAAAAGAAAAGAAAAGAAAACAGGTGGCCTAATCTGCAATGAGTGCACGGACTCAAAAAGAATCCAAAATTTCGACAGAATCTTATATAAATAGATCTAGAAAATCAGGGCTATTACAATAGAGAGAAAGTCTGAATTTGAGAAACTAAATTGACAAATCTTCTAGCAGATGGCGTTCCGATTGTTCCATCACTGAACGAGCGAGGATGGGCTAGTCATTTGGATTTAGCGGACCAAATTGTATTCTTATTGGCTTAAACTACAATACAAAATGATCATACAACTTGACAGAATTTCATGCCAGCTGGGACGTCCCCCGGCATGAAATTAAACAAGGTTAAACAAGGCGCCCCGCTGTTTTCGCCAGGGCGAACAGCGAAAAGTCAGCTACTGGAACAAATCTGAAAACAAACCCCAACTCAACATCACCAGAATTGAAGATCGTTACTATCAACGTAAGAAGCCTGAATGGCAAAGAAATGGAGCTAGCTGAGGAATTAGATAAGTACCAGATCAACATAATAGGGGTGACTGAAACAAAAAAGGCAAAAACTGGTGAGATCTTTCTGAGCAATAAATACAAAATGTTACATTCAGGCAATGACAATCAAGGAAAAGAAGGAGTAGCCATAGTATTCAACACAAAATACGAGGCTAATCTTCTTGAATGGCAGTCAGTCTCAAGTAGAGTGATGTGGGCAAATATCAGAATGGGGAATTGAATAATGATACTAATTGTGCCTATGGTCTCATAGAGGGTTCTACTAAGGTAGAAGTGGAGGAATTTTTTGAGGCTCTAGAGAAAGATACTGACACAATGAAAAAGGAAAGGTTGGTCCTTGTTGGGGATCTAAATAGCAGAGTAGGAAATGATTGTCAGACATACAAAAATATTTTGGGAAAATTTGGAGAAAAGAGCAAAGCCAATAATAATGGCAAATACCTGTTGGATTTCTGCACAGGACATGGACTGGTTATTACTAACACCATGTTCCAACATAAAAATGTGCACAAATTCACATGGAGAGAATAGGCAAGGAATAAGAAAAGTCTCATTGACTATGTTATTGTTGATAGTGATGTTTTCTCCCTGGTGCAGGACACCAGAGTGTGCAGGGGATTTGAAATTGAAAGCAATCACTATTTAGTCTTGAGCAGGATAAAATTGAATTTCGTATTGAAAAGAATAACATGTAAGAAAGTTTTAAAGCGAATAAAAGTCGAGCAGCTCTCAGATGTGAACTGTAGACTAAAATACACAAAGAGTATTGAAGAAAAAATGAAAGAGTTTGAGACCAGGAACCAAAACTTGGAGATTCAGTGGCAAGCCTTGAAGAAAACCCTGATTGATTGAGCCAGAGAGGCATGTGGTGAGGTTGTCTGCAAGGATAGAATCAGAACTCCATGGTGGACACAAAAAGTTAAAGAGTTAGTGAAGGAAAAGAAGAAAGCATATCAAAAGTTCCTGTCAAATAAGTCAGCTTGTGCTCTTAGAAAATACAGAGACAAATGTAAGAAAGCTAAACACTGTGTAAAACTAGCTAAACAAAAGTCATGGGAGAACTTTGATAATAACATAGAAAGTAAAGATCAAGAAGGTGGCAAGATATTTTTGAGGTTGTTGATAAAGCTCAGAAATGGAGGAAACAGTGTTGCAAAAGGAGCTAGAGATGATAAAGGTGAAAACGAAACTGAAGAAAAAAATATCCTTGAAGTATGTAGTAATTACTTTGAAAACTTTCTAAATGAAACTAGCAGTGATGACAGCACAGTGATAAAAAAAATATCTGACCAGGCATGCAATCAGGAATACATATCCATACTTGAAGTAGAAAACGGCATCAAAAGTTTGAAATATGGAAAGGCAGCAGGAGTAGATGATATTCGACCAGAAATGCTCAAGTATAGAGGGATACAAACCTTACATTGGCTGCACTACATAGTTCAGAACTCCAGGACAGAGGAGCGAATTCCAGATGATTGGAATAGAGCTCTCATAGTACCCATATATAAAAAGGGAAATAAAATTGAATGTGAGAATTACAGAGGTATTTCTCTACTGATTGTTCCTGGTAAGATCTATGCAAGTATACTTGAGAAACGGTTGAGAAGAATTGTGGAAGAAAATCTTGGTGAAGAACAAGCTGGATTCAGGCCAAATAGAGGCTGTCAGGATCAGATCTTCACTTTACGGCAAATAGTGGAGAAAGCATGGGAATATAACAAAGATCTGTATTTAAGTTTTGTCGATCTGGAAAAGGCATATGAAAAGGTGCCAAAAGAGAAGCTGTTTAAAGCGCTACAGTTGTAAGGTGTCAGTGGCAATACTTGGTCTTTATCTGAGTTGTAAGTCAGCAGTCAGAATTGAAGGAAGTACAGGAAGATGGTTTAATGTTAAATCTAATGTCAGACATGATGTATATTATCCCCTATCTTATTCATTATCTATATGGATCACATTATGAAGGAATGTGGTATTAAACCTGATACATCAAATTTGGAGATGTTAATGTCAGCTCTTTGCTTTATGTGGATGATGTTATACTTCTAAATAAATCCGCTACAAGTCTGTAAGTTTCCCTGACAAGGAAAATAGGCAGAAGCATTGAAAACTGCATTGTGAATGGAGAACCTATAGAACAAGTAAAGCATTTCAGCTATTTAGACACAATTATAGTGAAGATTATTATTATTATTATTATTATTATTATTATTATTATTATTATTATTATTATTATTATTATTATTATTATTATTATTATTATTATTATTATTATTCCGGGCAACTCCAAGGAGTCGACAGACTCATCGAGGGAGGCCCTAACATCATGTCAAGAACAACTATTCGACATTCACACAGTATCTATCATACCTTGCCTTGAACTCATTCACGGTCGTAGCACCCACAACAAACTCTGGCAGCTTATTCCACTCATTCACCACTCTCCAAGTAAAAAACCTAGTTCTAACACCCTTGCAAACCACACTCATACCAAGCTTCCATGGATGGCCCCTAGGCCTCCCACTACCAGTCCTATTCTCAAAAATATCTTCTGGATTAATCTTATAGAAACCCTTCAGTAATTTGAATGTCTCAATCATATCACCCCTCTTCCGCCTATCAACCAATTTCTGCAACCCACAAATCCTCAACCTATTCTCATAAGGTTCATTCCACAGACCTGCTATCATCTTGGTCACTCATCTCTGGATCGTCTCCACTTCCTCCCCATCACAAAGAAACCCCGGTGCCCATAACTGGGCACAGAAGTCCAGATGAGGTCTTATCAAGACTCGATACAGAGGAACAACAACTTGTTTGTCTCTGAATGTTAAAATATTTTTCAGCAACAAAGTGATTTTATGAGCGAGCTGATTTAGCCACTTTTGCAATGTGCCCCTAAACGTCAATTCCCTATCCACCAACACTCCCAAATCCCTGGCCTCATCAATCTCCTGGAGTACGGTTCCACCAATGTGATATACTGCTGCTATTCGTTTCACCCAAAGTGCATAACCTTACACTTTTCCCCATTAAATTGACATCCATTTTTCCTAGCCCAGCCCTCCAAACTATCCAAATCATCCTGTAAAATTTTGACATCCTGTGCACTCACAATTGCTCTACCCAACTGCATCATCAGCAAACAGGTGAACATTTCCTCTCAGATTCTTTCCTATATCATTGATGAACAAATTGCAAAGTAATGGTCCAAGAACAGAGCCCTGCGGCACACCACTAGTCACAAACCGTCTTTTAGAATGAACTCCTGAATAAACTACTCTCTGGTATCTCTCCATCAACCACCCTCCTATCCATCTCAACAACCTTATATCCATCCCCATCTGCACCAGTTTACTGATTAGGGTTCCATGTGGTATCCTGTCAAAGTCCTTGGCAAGGTCCAGTAGAATCGCTGTAAACTCATTACCCTTATCCAGTTCAGCCGTCACTGTGTTATAAAACGTGAGCAAGTTACTGAGGCATGATCTACCCTTCACAAAACCATGTTGTTCCCCATACAATATCCCATTTTCATCTATCCAATCCTGCATTCTTTTCTTGACTAATTTCTCTAAGGCCATGACAATGATTCCAGATATGCTAATCAGTCTTTGAACCACCTTTATGCAGTGGAACTATATTCCCCTCTTTCCACCCCCTCGGGACTAATCCAGACCGGAGACTCAAATTAAACAAAATGGTCAAAGGCACTAACAATTCTTTAGCCGCTTCTCGTACCACACGAGCTGGTATACCATCCAATCCTACAGATGTATTGACATTGAGGTTATGCAATAGACTACTCACCTCCACTTCATTCACTACAATTCCCGTATAATCTACTGGTTCATTCGTTTCTGCAATGTCACCACCTGGATGATATATTCTTACAAAATGCTCACTCAGTAACTCAACTATATCAACTGATTCAGTTACCTCCCTACCATCAGCATTCTTTAAAATCATTCTGCCATGTACATTTTTCCTTTACTTGCTACATATCTAAAAAACTGTTTAGGATTCTCTTTAGCCTGCATGTCCAATGTTCTTTCGTAATCCTTTTTTGCTTTTCTTACCACACTCGTTACCCTTCTGGCCTGCGCTTTATACCGTTCGTGTGCCTGCCGGTCACCTTTCTCCTTAAATTCCCTCCATAGTTGTTTCTTTTTTTGCAACTCAAGCTTAATGGTGTTATTCATCCATTTAACCCCTACTTGATTTATTATTCGGACTCTAGGTATACAGTCAGCCATTGCTTCATGCAAGCACTTCTTAACTACCTCCCATGCACTATCAACTTCTAGTCCTTGCAGTTGTACATGCCATGGCACTGAACCAATCAAACTCCTAAGCTTGTCATACTTTCCAGTCCGATAATTCCACATGTACCCTGTCTTAATTGAAAATTCTACACGTTTAGCCACCTCCCAAGTCAAGACCCTATGATCACTCTCACCAATTGGTGGCCACGTGGTCATATTTGTTACAGCCAAATCCTCAGATGTAATTACTAGGTCAAGCACTCTTTGACCCCTAGTATTTTCCATTACATGCTGTCGCAGATAGTTATCCCTTAATAACCGCATAAAATCCAATTCCTTCCTCCCGTGTGTCCTCTCCTCACTCCAATCAATGACCATAGTTGAAATCTCCCATAATAATTATTCTCCTTCCACTCATTTCTTCTATTTGCTTGTGCATACTGTCACCACCATCTTTTCCATCACCTGGTCTATAGCAGCACCCAATTTTATATTTAGTTCTGCTCGCCACAATCTCACACCAAATGGCCTCAAATGTGCTCTTTTCTCTATCCTGCAATTCAACATCTTTTCTCCTTGGCTGCATCTCATCAGCTATCATCAACAATACCCCCCCCCCATTTTATTCTCCCTGTCATTCCTGAACACACTATACCCATCACATTCAATCCCACTAGCTATATCATCTACAGTTAGCCATGTTTCACTAATACCAATTACCTGTGGTCTGGAAGTGCCAACCATGGGCAAAAAGTCTTCCTTCTTGTTCCTAATACTCCTAGCATTAGTGTACATGGATTTAAGACCGTCAATTAGCCCAAACCCTACCTTGATGCCTTATATTAACTATCCCACTCTGATTTGTTGTCCTTATTCGCTCGGGAATTATTATACTCATTCATACATTCAACTGCCTCCCTAAGGACTGTATATCTACTTCCCCCCCTTAATAAATCTAGTTTCCCTGATTTTGCACATCCACTACTACATTCAGCAACACGTTTTCAAGCCTCCTTACTCCATATCCATTCAAATGCAATCCATCCATCTTATATAGATCCTTTCGCCCATCAAACTAACTCCACACGTCCACAAATTCCACAACACTCGTCATACATAACCCACGCATAAAGTCATTTGAAATTAAGGCCCTCTTTTTAAACATTTCACTGTCATACTGCGGCAAAAGACTAATCATTCTAATCTCTCACTCTTTTCTTTTGCTACCTCAAACAATTCATTCAGGTCTTCTATCATTTCCATTTTATCTCCTTTCAAATCATTCGTACCTGCCACAACAATCATTTCTTTCACCCTTTCCTTTTGCTCTGTAATAGACTCAGTTACATCCTTTATGGTCGCACCAGGTTGGTACGATTTTGTCAAATCCTCTACTATCACACCTCGTATTAACGAGTCTTCATACGGCACTCTATCCTTCATTTTGTTTATGTTAAGATGGTAAATTAAATATGGAAATAGACAACAGAATCAACAAAGCTGGTATGGTAGGAAGCCAATTGAATAAATTCATATGGAATAAGAGAGAAATTAGTCGGAACACTAAATTAACTATATACAAGACAGTGTTCAAACCAGTTTTAACTTATGGATCTGAGAGCTGGGTCAGAAGTAAAACACTTGACCAAATTAATAAGAATTTCCCAGGATTCTTATTTTATTAAGAATCCTGAGAAAGATTAGAGGCGTGAACAGATGGCATCAATGGCAATATCATATTAAAAACGAGGATATTAGGAAAGAACTTGACATTGGCAGCATCCAGGAATGCGTTAGCAGAGCTAATCTCAGGTGGTATGGTCACTTAAACAGAATGGGCGAGGAAAGATTAGCAAAACAAGTGTTCTCTGCCTAGGTGGCAGGAAAACTACCCAGAGGAAGACCAAGATATAGGTGGATTGATATGGTACAACGTGCCTTAGACGATAGGAATATAAGATCTGATAATGTTGGAGTCTTGACAAGTAACAGACTGATTTGAGGAAAATTGTAGATAGGAAGTTGGTAATGATGTAAATTTGTCATGTAGTACTATCATATCCTGTACACCCCTTGAGGGTACACGGCAGGAATTTGATGATGATGACAAATGAATTTTACTCTCAAATTGCCAAAATTTTCCACTGTAACTGAAAGTTTATTTGATATATGCAACCTAATCAACCTAACAAAGCCGATTTTTACTTGCAATAATAAAAATAAAATATTGTTTTTCAATAAATGCTCGTTTTACTTTATCAAACTCTGAAACCGCATTAAACAATTCTGATGATGACGTAATAATGTTTCTGCAACAAGCAGTAATATACAGGTTTTGATTTCAAACAAAGGAAGCAATGCGTGTCGAAATTAATATGTCAACTTTATAAAGAAATTAATGCAAGTATAGGGCAGAAATCATAAGAGTATGGTAAGTATAGTAAATTTATAATCACGATATTTTACGATAGTAACCATTTACTTAGAAATTTCTGTTTACTTGATGTTCCTGATGCTTATGAATAGTTTTAAATGTGGACAAAGAGCTGCACGAAATAGCCTTTATTATATTATTGTTCCAATATTGAATGGGATATTCTTATTTATATTTTGCTATGAGGTTAATGTAATAATTCAGTTAGTGTTAGTTACTTAGCCAGCCAACAATTCGTACTTTCTTCTTCTCCTGAAAGCACTTCATGTTCTTCTTACATGCAATAAAATTTCCGCTCGGTGTATTCAAAGTGTGTTTCTAATCTTTTACTCTTCATGTGTAGACGTTTAACTGAAATGTATTACAAATAAATAACTGGCAGTGTAAAATATTATACACAGAAAAAAATCGGAATAACAGTTGACTAAACAATGAGTTTTTTTTAATTATTTTGATATATTTACAGTTAGCTATAGTAGCTCGAAAAAAATATCAACGATTGATAGAGTTGATATTTTACAAGTATTATAAACAACTATTAACACTTTATTTAATTTTTAATATTTCCAGAGAATCGTAAAAACTCTTATCTTCGCTTCCCAAAAGGAACATGCAACCAACCCACACGTATGACGTTCTTCCACTCTGGCAGGACAGAGTGGTCGAATATTTAAAACAATTTGTCAAATCAATTGAATTTCGATGAAATCATTTTATCCTTCGTATTTGTCCAAAAGATTCGAAATTATACAAAATAATAACTCCAACCGGGTTCGACGAAATTTATTGAAGTTTGTCTGGTTAAACTCGAACATATTTTAGTGGCAAAATTAGGTAAACCGACTACAAAGACAAAATCATATATTACACATAACAGGAACCAAAATCTCTGCACTACCTTAACTGAAAAAAATCCAGGTTCGATTGTTATAAGAATGAATAATACCATGAAAAGAATAATACTAATACGAAACCTCACAAAATTTGATTAAGATATCAGATATTCCCATACTTTTTTGTATAAGAATTCACGCATCACAAGATCACAATAGTGATGTGTGGACAAGTGGTTAAGGAGAAAGAATTAATCTATTAATATGTTTCTTCAAGAGTTGGAGATTTTATTCAATGGTAAAAAAGTAGCGCGAAGACTGTTTCAAAGAACAGAAGCCGATAGAGAAGATGATATAAATATTCGTTGGGAATGTTCAAACTTGGGCAGTGTATGGAATTTGATCAATTGCTGCACTAGTGAGGTTTGGATTGCACCATTCCAAAGGTGAAAACAATATTCCAAGGTCTAATCTGGGATTTATGAAGTGCAATGGGTTGAGTCGGAGGAAGTAGTTCTTTGAACGAAAAAGAACTCCAAGTTTTTAGAGACTGAGGAGGCTACGGATGTAATGATTGCTCCAGGATAAACCGGATGTGAGATTCAGTATCGAAATATCGAAATCATGTCAAATGTAAATAAGACAATAAGACAAAAAAATAAGACATAAAACAAGTAATAACACAAAATTGAGTTTTAATAGCACTAAACTTGACTAAATTGTCTTTCATCACTTCAGAATAGTGAAGAGATCAGTGTTTAAGTTACTAATTATGGAGGATCTTGAAGCTTCAATCATTTGAACGCTACACTGTTTTTCCAATAGGAACGGAGAGTCATCATGAAACTTATGAACAGGATTTGAAGTCCGAGTGAGAAGTTATTGATCCAAAGGAGGACGAGAGTGAGTGATAATACAGAACCCGCAGCATTCCAGCATTGATTTAAAAAAATGCGATGAAACGAAGCCATCCACCATGAGAGCATCAACTTAGTTTTTCGATGTCATAATCAACAAATTTAAGTTACAATCTTTAAGATTTTTGGGATTTGGGACTGAATGCTTTAATAATAAATTACGGCAATTGATTTTAACCTATAAGAATGTTTTTTGTATATTTGTAGGTTATGAGAAAAAAAAAACGATTCTCTGTCTTGCTGATATTTCTTGTATTACACACAACTGTTGTCTGTGCGTTAAATATTCAGTTGTGATCTGAAATTATGAAATACAGAATTTATTCCTTCATCAGGAGCGTTTGGTGTCCTTTCAGTTTACGATAAAAGGAGTGCCACTCGAACAAAAAACGTTCTTCTGCCTTGAAATCAATTCAGATGAGATCATTATCACTGAAATAAGAAAGGACTTAATATAAATGACTAATTTATTATAAAGAGAGAGTAGATGAGGTCCTAAAACTCCGTTTGAAAAGTATCATTAAGAGTTTCTTGCTAATGAGGTATTCACAGGTTTTCCTGGAAAATTGCATCATTTGGAACAGGGTAAATTTCAAGGACTCTTCTCTCAAATCGCAATTGAAAATTGCAAAACAAGCATTTTCTGCTACTTAGTGATAAACGTTTTTGCATTCATTAACAGTTTTGGGAAATATCCTGCAAGGAGATAAATCCATTGATGCCGTTTTTAAAGCAAAATCAAAAACGGGGACTCATGATGGTTTTGTTCTTTATGCAACTACACTGCTTGGAAAGAAGTCAACGGACACTCTCCATGGCAAGGTGCATCGTGGGAGTCACGTGTTTGTAGCCAGTATAAATTGGAAGATATATTATGATGATTTCAAGTCAGTGTCTTCATGAAATTGATGCGAGAAAGGAACTGACAGAGTTTTAAAGAGGCTTTGTAATGGGATGCCATGCTGCAAGCCTATCTGTTCCGTAAATTGTTGATAAATTGGGCCACTCAGGTCAATAATCAGTGATACCATAGTGAGATGGAAGCGCAGGGAGTCAACTGCAAGTGCTACACGCAGTGGCCGATCCAACAAATTCACCGAAAACATGATCATAGGGTGCTACGAAGGATAATATTTCAAAACCGCCATTCATAGGCGATACGTTTAATCTGCAGTTCCGGGAATCAATGATCAGGAAGCTGAAAAGAAAACTTTCATAATCGAAGCTCATAACATGGATTTCCATGGTAGGACCACAATATGGAAGCTCCACATTACTCACATTACTCCACGACATTTTGTTCCAACATAATCAGCACTCAACGTCCTCTTCAGTGGTGCAAAGAGCATGTACAATGGGTGTGGAGACCGGTGAACGTCTCTTACCAGAGTGCATAACCCAACTATGAAATTTGGGGGGGAGGGGCAGTGTGATGGTATTGTCCTGTTCTTCCTGGTTTTGCCTCGGACCTCTATTTGTGGTGTTACGAACATTGAGCTTCAAGAGGTATTTGAATATTCTGGAAAATGCAGTGATTCCTACTTTGTGGGGTTTCAAGGGAATTCACCATTGTCTCTTTCAGCGAAACAATTCATGTAATCAATGCTATCATAACCGTAATCCACAGATGTTCAATAGGGTTGAACATCTGTGCGATGAACCGGAGCGTCTGCTGAGATATAGGGACGTCCGTGCCACAACAATCCAGAACATCATTACATGCATACAGGAAGAATGCAAAATTCCCATTGATCGCTATCGTTCCTCTATTGGAAGTATGCTCCGTATGATTGCTGCAGAGTTCCCAGCGAAAGGAGGTCCTACATCTCATTAAGGTGGGCTCCAAGCAGTGTATTTCGCATTTTCGTTTTTCATTTCCTTGTAGGCACCACAACTAAGATTACACGTCCACATAGTGGAAGAAGTTCTAGTCATTGCACCTTCACCACCAACCTTCAAGGACATCGTCTTACACTTTGTTCCAACATTATGTTATACCTTTCTTCAACACTCTGGTCACCAATGCTGGTAATTTTTTGCCTAAACATTTTACCCATAGTTTTTTCTGAATGGGTACTATGTACACTAACGGACTGTTGTTGAATCCCATTCGAGAAAATGTCCAACACACGATGCATTCAAATACACTCCTTCGAGGAATGTTTTACTTCTCGGCTATTGGATGAGATTAGTCAACTAAATTTTAAGATCCTTTATACTTTGTTTACTTTTCGCTTCGATTGTTTCTGATCACATGCCTTTGATTTTATATTTTCTATTTATTGCATCAGTCTCAGTATATTTCGATACATGTAATCATATTAAAACAATATGATTATACTGTGGATTCTCACTGTCCAACATCTTTGAAGTCCTGTGGGTCACGACCCTGGTTCATTATCATGTACACCTGAACACAGATATTTGTCTCCTGAAAGCAACTTACTACTTGTTTATAGGCTTTGCCTCATAAGTGTCATTGGTGGCATGTCACAGCATGTAGCCGTCTCTCATAGAGTGACCAAGTGGCGTTTTTTTTTATTATACTGATTTACTACTTAGTACCACAATAAGGTTTGTAAGAAGATGAGTTTCTTGGCAGCCACTTGGCCTAATGCGTAAAGAAGACGTAATGATATATATCGATCAGTAGCAGATGAGTCATATAATGACAATCTCTTCTGAGTTTCGACAGAATCGATACAGGTAACATAAGAACATCCCCTACCTCGCTCATCACGAGAATAGTTCGCTTTGTGCCTATTCACAACATGTAACCTCTCCTTCTCCTTTTTCGGAGCAACCATTTGTAAATGCACATTAATGTAGTTCTATCTGTCTGTGTGTATGTATGTATGTACATAAACTAACAACACTTCTCTAAATATTAACATTTACCGTTGGACTTTAATAAAGCTTATTTGCGAAACGTAAGCAGAAATATACGAACAGATAAAAACATACAGATGTCAGATATCACAAATGAAAAAAAATGAGTCTAACGGCATATAGACCAAAACAACTCAGGTACTATGATAACAAACCATTTAGTGTTGTTCCACAGAGTGTTAATGCGTTAATTACTATCCCATAATGCGATATTATGGGACTGTTAAGAATAGTAAGTGCAAGAAGTCTGGAAGTGAATAAAGAAGTTAATACCTGTTATATAGATTTTGAAAAAGCTTTTGACTTTGTAAAATGGGATAAGATGGTGGAAGTAATGGAAAATATTGGTATAGATTGGAACGACAGAAGGCTAATTATCTCACTATATATGGGACAAACTGCCATGGTGAGAGATATATATGGGTACAACAGAATCAGTTATCATTGGATGAGGAGTAAGACAATGCTGTTCTCTGTCACCAATTTTGTTTAACATGTATTCTGAAGTAATGTTTAAAGAAGCACTGGAGAATTCGGAAGAAGGAATAAAGATTGCAGGTGGACAGATATTTGCAATATGTGAATTGCGATGGGAATGGAGTTGCCTTTATTATAAAATGGAATTTATTCAGAAGTAAAATGGATAGAAATCTAAAGAAAAAACTAATAAAATGTTGTGTGTGGAGTGTTGCCCTCCATTGGATGTTGCCATCCAAGATTTTGGAAAGCTTTGAGATGTGGATTTGAAAAAGGATGGAAAAAAATCAAATGGACAGATAAAATAATTAATGAAGAGATCTTAAAAAGAGTAGAAGAAGAAAGAAGTCTGTTAAGGAGGATAAAAAGAATCAGGGGAAACTGGATCGGACATATTCTGAGAGGGAATGGAATCATCAGAGGTGCCATCGAAGGATAAATGGACGGGAAAAGACCCAGAGGAAGAGTAAGGAAAACAATGCTGAATGGAGACAGGTACACAACCTTGAAAGAGAAGGCTCAGAACAGAAGAGAGCGAAAGGAAAGTCTCTGCTACTAAGAGAAGAATCTGCTCAATTGCAGAATACTCAAGAAGAAGAAGAATGCGTTAATAATTAGCCAGCTGGCCTGATTGGCTAAGTGTTTAGTACATTCGCTTTTCAACCAACAGTGAGTTCGAATCCCACCTTGGCCATGACAGTTTTGCGAATGCCTTTTTGTGGGGGTGAATTTCATTGCTCTGTGATAGGTCATTTATTGGAGGCCTGAAAATGCTTTAAGATATTTCAAGCTTGGTCTCTAGAACATGGTTTTCATATTATTGTGTTCGGGATTAGGATCATTCATAATGCATGAGGGCGTGTTTAAGTAGAATTAAAATGAATGAAAATCTATTTTTGAGTCATATAAGATGTAATTATTTTTCAAATTCATGCACATCTACATTTCTGATATATTCTTAAATCGTTTACCTTTAATTTATCACTATCACCTTAGATACAGCAATATTAACACACACACACACACACACACACACACACACACACACACACACACACACACACACACACACACACACACACACACACACACACACACACACACACACACACACACACACACAGGAGGGTAAAATTCTCTAAAAAGCACCTAACACTCAGATTGATGCACCGATGCGATGTTCCGATTAATTCTATAACCATGCTTCCTATTTGTTTACTTCACGTGAAGTCTAGAATTGTTTTAATATCGAAATCATCCTAGATAATACAAAAATAAATAAAAGATTGTTGATAGAAAAATAAATAGATAAAATATCTTTGAAATATTTTATTCGAATGTATAAAACTGCCTCCAATATATTGTTAAGATTTACACCAGCACGTTGCTAATAGAAATACAAACATGAAAAGATGTTTCAGAAAGTATCTTTGGAGTCAATAATAATAATAATAATAAAGGAAAGGGACACAAAGTAATTCATGCGTGTAAAAGTCACTTAATTTTTTCAAGTTAAATCTTCTTTTGCTTTTTCATGGCTAAAAATATAGATATTTTAATATTTATAAAGTTAAATATATTACATATACACTCATATTTGTAAATTTAGGGACACAAAAACACACGTGTTGAATAGATTATTTTATTAATTACTAATAAAATAAAATTTGATAAAACTAAAATAAATAAAAATAAGACGTTTCGACCCCTGTATCGAGGTCATCATCGGAAGAATACAAGTGTATAAGGAACCAAGCTACATGCTCATGCCCTGTATACCGGTAAACTAAATCTACGTAGTTAATTAATCCTTTTCCCTAGCCTGACCTACTAATAAGGTAATACACCTACTCAGTTCTTCTAAAGATCCTCTTCCACATCTAGCCCACCCAGGGGTATACAAAATACAATGCACATGTAACATACCATACATAGGGGAAACAGGGCAAACTATCCCAATCAGACAAGACTAACACAAATGACACACTAAATACCTCCATTTTGGAAAAACCGGCCTTTCCGACCACGCACTCCAAACATACCACAGAATTGATTGGAAAAATACCAAGTCCCTACACCGCACCAAAACCTGGTTTGAGAGAAAATTTAAAGAGTCTTGTGAAATGCTCAAACACAACCCAAATCTCAACAAAAATGATGGCCTAACCATTTACAACCTGTATAACAACCTAACCTAGAATCCCACTACAAGAAGACAACCTGGTGAAGTGTTTGTAACATTCAACAGCAACTGAAAGAAATCATATTATAATAATCAGAACTATCCAGAAGAATATTAACACATGAGGACTTTAGCATTTTATTGTAGTTGTATTTATTTATTTATTATTATTTTTTATTTATTTATTTATTTATTTATTTTATTTTATTTTATTTTATTCTTTTTTTATCACTAGAGGTCAGGCTAGGGAAAAGGATTAATTAACTACGTAGATTTAGTTTACCGGTATACAGGGCATGAGCATGTAGCCTGGTTCCTTATACGCTTGTATTCTTCAATGATGACCTCGATACAGGGGTCGAAACGTCAAGTTTTATTTTATTAGTAATTAATAAAATAATCTGTTCAACACGTGTGTTTTTGTGTCTCTAAATTTACAAATATGAGTGCAGATCAGCGTGTGTAACCTTAAAAGAAAGAATATTACATATACAGGATGGCCATAAAATAACTTTCTCTCTTTGGAGGCATCTGTAGTAAAACCAATAAATGGGATGAGACCACATTTTATATTGAGACTTTCGAAGGCATGGGGAGATGAATTCGGCGAAAAAAAAAAGATTTAGTACCAAAAGTCGCCGATAGGGAAAATTTTGGCGCTGGTGGAGCCGAAAGCAGTCAAATATTTGCAGTAAAACGCAAGTAAAAAGGATTATGCGAATTTTACTGTGCGTACGTGACAGCAGCGCCACCAATTCATTTAGAAATGAACAATGCCATAGCTAAATATTCAGCAACAGTATATAGAGAATCATTTACAGAATGAAGAATGTGATAGCTATAGTGTGAGAAAAATATCCATAGAATTATTTGCAGAATGAAAACAATATTATAGATATAGTGTGAGCAACAGTATCTATAAATTCAATCACAGAATGAACTAATATTCACGAATCATTTATAGAATGAACAAATATTTATGGAATCATTTATAGTATATACCAATATTCGTAGAATTATTTACAGAAAGAACTATATCGGAGCTACACAGTGAGAAAGAATATTCATATAATTATTTAAAGAATTCACCAAATTCATAGAATCATTAATAAAAAGATTAAGGTCATAGCTTCAGAGTTAGTAACAATATTTATAGAATGATTTACGGACTGAAGATTGTCATTGCTATGGAGTTAGTAACAATATCCATAGAATCATTCAGAGAATGATTCAATATTCATAAAAGAATTTGCAGAATAAACAGTATCGAAGCTGCAGAGCGAGGAACAATATTCATAGAATCAGATACAAAACGATCATATATAATTACAGAATGAATCTTCATTCTATTAGACTTCCTGCGATTCTCTGAATACAACAGCCTGTTGTAATGACGTGTAGAATGAACAATTCATCTCCTTTTTTGCATATTAATATTGTTTGGACTACCGCTTTTTTTAAAATTTGTTTCTTTTGTTATATTTTTAATTTTCATTTTGTAGAATTTTTCATATTTGATTAGCTTTCATAGTTTTTCTTTTACTTGTGTTCGTGATATATTTTCACTCCTGACTGTTATTCCCAGCTATTTAAATTCCATTATGTAATATTTTTTCATTTAGTTCCAATTTACACGTCATTAGCTTTTGGCCTTTTTTTCTTTACTTTGTTGATGCTTCTCTGCTATGGAGGCTATTTCTTGCAAGTAATGCTTCATCATCTGTATATCCAATCAAATTCAAATTCTGATTGGTTTTTGTATCCCATTTAATTTCTGTTTCTTAATTTCTGATACTATTTTGTCCGTAATTATATTCTAAATAAAAATATATGCTTAAAGAGTCGTTTTGTACAGAGTCCCTTTCATTATAATGATTATCTACACAGCAGTTTTTTGCTATTTCAGTACGAATTCATTTGGTGCATTTATTTTCGATCCCTTCAGTAATTTTAGTAATGGTTTAGTTTTATGCTGTTTTTTAAAATATTCTGCAATATAATTTTTAAGTTTGAAGTTGATGTAATACGTAAATATCAGTCTTATATTTAAATGCCAGTCGTAGATTGAACAACAACAACATCAATAGAAACAGACGCAGAATGGAAAACAGTACCAACAGAAAGAGCAACAGAATGAACAACAATAAGAAAAATCATCGAAATCGAATAATGAACAAGAATTCCAATAGAAACAGCATCAGAAGTGAAGGACTGAACAACAATATCAATAGAAACAACAGCAGAATGAATAATAATTAGAATCGGCGGGAGAATGATTAGTTATGAATACAAACCACTGCAGGATGAGAAATAGTAGAATGATCAATACCAAATAAACAATAGTAGAATGAACAATATCAATAGAAGCAGCAGCAGAATGAAGGATGTCAATAAAGACAACAGGAAAATGAAGATAGTCAACAGAAATAACAGAAAACTGAAAAACAGTACTAATTAGAAACAGGAGCAGCAGCAGCAGCAGAATGAACACCAATGTCGACAGAAATAATTGCAGAATGAACAACAATATGAAAAAAATCGAATAATGAACAACAATACCAATAGAAACAGCACCATTAGCGGGAAATTGGACAATAATATCTATAGAAACAAAAACAGCGCAGAATGAACAACAATATCAATAGAATCGGAATACAAACCACAGCAGAATGAGCAATAGCAAATAAACAATAGTAGAATTAACAATATCAATAGAAACAGTAGCAGAATAAAGGTTGTCAATAGAAAACGGCAAAATGAAGACTGTGAATAGAAATGACAGCGAAATGAAAAATAATACCATTAGAAACAGCAACAGCAGCAGCAGCAGAATGAACACCGATGTCTACAGAAACAATTGCAGAATGGACAAAAATATCACAAAGAAACAGTAAAATTAATAGTGGTATGGATAGAAACAACAGCAACAATGAACACCGTCAAAACAATAGCAGTAGAATAAACAACAATATCTATAAAATCGCCAGCAGAACGAGCAACAATATCAAAAATTCAAGAAAAAATAAAAACATCAGCAGATTGAACAACAATATATGACTGTCCCAATTACGAATTCTGCTCTACGACGTATTTATTTATCCATAATTCTTTTATCATAATGAATATGTCCAATTAACAATTTTTCTTGTGACTTATAATAGGATAAATTTACAACTCACAAAAACACTTTTCACATTATATATCGGAAAACATGCACCGTTACTCGGCTTACTCCACAGAAGTATGTAAATTATAACATCAAGAATTTATTCCTATTGTTTTAACTAATCCCAGTAGTATCAGGGTTGCATTGGTACAGTTAGTAAGACGTTAAATACCAGCAAGCTGCGAGGTATTTTCAAAGTATAAGCCGGTTTCGATTTCTCTAATTATGGACTATTACCTGATTGCATATTATCTTTGTTAGCCAGCTTCTACAAACGTCAGAAACCGAGAAGGATGGACGTGTAAAGGGAAGTAACAGTTTTCTGATAAGTCCTTGGGTAAAGAGTTAAAAAATCCTTCGTGATACTGTAAGGTTCCGACTGTTTAATGCGATTAATCACTGTTATTCCTGTAAGAACATAACAGCTGGGTGCATTAGTTTGGAAACGTAAAGTAATGACTTGTTCCGATTATATTTTAATTAAATATGTCTGTTTTAAATGTTTGCAGCGTAGCTTAGATAAGAATACAAAGTCCGCATCTGTTCATAGAATTTAAAAAAAAAAGAACGAAAGAGGCTTTATCTTAAGGGTTTACCTTCGGACTCGGATCGATGTATTGAGTGCTTAACCTTCTAACAGAAGAAACGAAGAAATTAAATTTTAACGCTTATACTTTTCCTTTTCAATATTTTAGAAAAGAGAATGATTAAGTACTTGTCAGAAAGCAATACTTGGAATGATCCGAAGTTATTCAACTAATACTCAGTTGAATAAAAGCTGGATGGATAACTCATTTACTTGTTGCGTGAGTATTGATTATTTGCGTCATAATATTAATTGCGCATTCTCAGTTTCCGACATCGTATACTTTGTTACTGTCTGTCTGTAGAACTTCACACTGCAAGAATTCAATTAATCTAATTATTCGCCTAAAGTCAGATCTGTGTATGCTTAAGGATGACAAGACAAGTTAAATGTGAATACTGTGAACTCCGCTGACTACGAAACATTGAGAGAAAACAGACATTTGTGAACATGCCCATACGTACAAACACAAAATATGTGGTAGAAACAGAATTACTTCAATTAAACTCGCAATACATCATTCGATTAGGAAGCTAGATATTGGTTTTTGCTGTATCATTTCATAATTTTGTTTGGCAAATTAAGTATCAAAACAAATCGATTGAAATCCAAATTGGGCTAAAAATGTCAATAACATTAGTTAATCAGAGAAGGAATAAGATACATAAGGATGGAAGAAAAAAAAAAAAACGAAAATCCCGGTGAAAAAGTGGGATTTTTCATCTCTTAAAAACATGAAATCCGGCATAGGAATACCACAGTTAATAGACTTAATATGCTGTCCTCATAATCTTAGATGCCTACTCTTTCTAGAGACACAACAGTTAACCAGGGGCGGATCGTGCATAGGCACTGCGGAACTGCAGCACCCCCAATTTTTCTCGATATATAAATATATTTATTAATTTATTTATATTTGCTTGTAATATTTAATTTTATCATCAACAATCCTATACAATTCTCTTATTTTGTATAAAAAATAATAAAAATCCATCTTGTAGCACTTAGGAGGGCGAAGGACGCTAGCGGCACTGTATTTTCCACAGTGTCATATTGCCACACGCGCAAGCATATGCACGTCATAGTGAGATGCGAGCTATTAGCGTAATGCGACACTGTCCGTCGCGCAGTTCCACTGTTGTTTATATGCAGTTTGCGCCAGTAGTAGAGTGTTCGTAGTGCTTATCGTGTTTACTCCGTCTCTTTAAATATTTGGACATTACAATTAAAGACATAACATTTGTTGTAGTTTTTATTTTAGAACATTATTGGGGTTATGATAATGGATTTTATTTTTAAGTAATTTTGAATTATACGAAACTGTATAATATTATCGATAATAAACAATATTTTTTGATGTTTAATTTTTTTTTTTTTAATTTTCATCCCCACGATTTCGAGCGACGAGTCGCCACTGCAGTTCACTCAACGTTTATAAACAACTTCAGGAATCCACTAAGCAGATTCGAATCTCTCATATTACGTAATGAAAATCTTCTACCAAATAAAGGCTTTATTATTTGAATCGCTACTGCAGTTGGATTTCTTCTTCTTCACATTAAGTGAAGAGGGAGAAACTATCCCCTCGGCCAACTAGTCCATTATTATCCCATCCTCCTCTACATTTCTTCTCTTGAGACGAAAATTTAATTATATCGACTAAATGAAGAATCCTTCCAAAGGTAAAGTTTTTAATTAGCTATTGTTTCTTCAAATACAAATAATATATTATTATTTTTAATTATTAATTAAAATAAAAAATAATAAAATAAAATGTGCATGAATTATTACCACCTTAAACTTCTTGTATTCCAGATAGGCGTGTGGAGAGTTCTTGTCATCCTATTTCAATACTGATAAAGGAAATTCGAATTCCGTATATATTCTAACTTGATTGGTTTCTCAAAGAAACAAAAAATCTGTCTTTTTTTTTTTTTCAGAAAGACTAATTCAATCTATCTTTAAAGAACACAGAAAAAATGTCTGACTAAATCAAAGTATGTATTTTAATTCTAATATAGAAGTTTTAATACTTATATACCTTTACGTGCATTAACAATACTGCACGTGTGACATTTCACATTGTTATTCAATGAAGTATTTCGATTCTCGTGTTGTGCTGCGATCGTTTTGCTATTCTTTGCGCTGTTGACTGCTTCAGAAGACGACAATGAAGCGGGTAAGAGGGGAATTGTGAACAATGAAAGTAATCTAAAACCAGAATGTCTGGCCATTTGAATGACACCAACAAGGTGAGACATAAAATTAAAAAAAAGTAGCTTTCAAGAATGGAATTACACCACTTAGAAAGACTGCTGAGTGCAATTCATGCGGTTTATGTAAGTTAGGACGAATAACATTCACTTACAACGAAATTGGTTTCTTATGTGAGAAAGACGGGTATTTAAATACTCCAAGTGGAAGACAGCCCTTTTAAATTGATGCGTGTGTCTAACAGATTATGATGCTTTGTATAAAATGTTGGCTGGTTAAAAGGCAGAAAACAAGATTCGAAGTTGAGTTTAGTCCAATAAAGAAAATGGAAAATTGAAGATTCAAAGATTGCCGATGAATCACAAGTTTCGTATTTGGAAGTGAATTTAATGAGAACAACCACAAAGTATGAAAGGGAGAAAATAAGAAAAAAAATTCTTTTTCAAAGCATTGTTACAATTCTTTCCTTTGTTAGCACGTCAGCGTCTATTGTTATATAGATTCTTCACTTATTGCAAGAATAGAATAATCCATTGTTAGCCGAAGTTTCCATTTCACTCATGTGTTACGTTAATTGTTTGTAAATTGCAACGATGGAATTGTTCTGTTTCTCTCAGGGACGCTAATATTCCTATCAACTGATTCATTAACGCCCTAATTGTTATTATCCGGTTCATCTTGAAGACGTTAAATGTGGTTAAGTGGTTAAGTAAGAAGCCACCGTTGAGGGGAAAGTAAGAGAGAAGAAATAGCCATAATTAGTATCTTGGAAGGCTTCTTAAAATGCCGCCATTTTTCATCGCGGCCAGTCTCATCCGTATAGCATCTGATGCGACTAGTCCCTTGGAGCTTTATTCTGTTCTTGCGCTACGTGTGTGACTAGCACGTGGTACGCTATTAATTGTTTTTCTTTGATTCCCAGACACCTGATAAATAATATAAAAATATCAAAACAGGAAGTTGGTTCTGAAAAATGGCTGGATGGATAGATAGCTGAAAAAACGGCCACAGATCGACAAAACGAATAGCTTTTCAAGAGTATGGAAGAAGGAACGATGGCTTTTGTTAAGGAACTCTTTATCCGCACCGTAATGACTTTTGTACACGCGAACCGCACTCTTCCCCACCACACACTTTCCACACATCGTGATTGTCGTAGCGCTTCTACAGAAATATTGTCATATACTGAAAAAGTAAAATATATTGTTGATTCCTCCAGCAAGTGAAATAAACCGTATTTT
Source organism: Typopeltis vanoorti (assembly GCF_054136105.1). Lineage (NCBI taxonomy): Eukaryota > Metazoa > Arthropoda > Arachnida > Uropygi > Thelyphonidae > Typopeltis > Typopeltis vanoorti. The sequence goes on along the minus strand of NC_143560.1, from coordinate 7,127,535 downwards.
ACGTTTGGTCAACCAAACGTAAAATATTCCACATTGTTATTCAATGAAGTACAGGTAGCCCTCGACTTACGACAACTCGACTTACGACAACTCGACTTACGATTATTCGAACTTACGATGGCTAAAAAATATTATTAAAAATTCTCTAATTTAACTTTCCCCCAGCATATACATACATATATCACATTGCCTTTGTATACGCATCGCAGCGTCGCCATTAGTCGACAAGCAAAGCCTATCATCAATTTCTTAATTTTGTATTTATGTATTTATATGTGCTAATAAATAATTTATAAATATTTATTTAAGTTTATGCATTTTAGCTGTTTTAAGTTAAATATAAACCTAATTTATGAAAATATTATAACAAAACTCAAACAAATTAAGAATTAAAAAGAGTCCTCGACTTACGACGGAGACGTCGGAACCAAAACCCCTCGCAAGTCGAGGACTGCCTGCATTTCGATTCTCGTGTTGTACTTCAACCATTTTGTTATTCTTTGCGCTGTTGACTGCTTTCAGAAGACGACAATGAAGCGGGTAAGAGGGAATTGTGAACAATACACGTTCTCTGAGGTTTACAAAAGCTCAGGTTTCGCAGGAATGTGCAAAATTTCAGGAGTTAATTGCTCAGCAAACTAAAAAAGAGGTTTTTATCAATATGAGTTCGCTTTTCTGATATTTTTAAAATTTCCTTAGTATTAAAGAATACTAAGGAAATTTTAGAAATATCAGTTACAAAACGTTTTAATATAATCCTAAAGCATAATCAGACTGTTTTAAGAAATGAACATTAATAAAGCTGTTAAAAATCTGTCTTCTACTTTGATACATATTCCCATGCTTCGTAATAATGTGTAAGTTGTTCTCTTTGTGGGTTATTTATAACGCATTCTAATTTTGTGCACTTCTGTCATTTCACCCTTTCTTGCGTACCCAACGTTAGCTTCCTAACCTCGGGTGAAATAGCAAAAAAAAAAAAAAAAAGGTAGATGAGGGAAAACGTTTGCCCGAGTTAGGCCAGAGGAGATCACGGGTATCACGTATTAGCGATCATTGCAGATGCTCAGTCATAGGTCGTATGCGATGCGTGGTGTGTATTCTCAAATCGTGTATACTCAACTCGGATCCCCCAAGATTAAATGGAATTTATGCCTACATCATAAATAAACGATTATTCTTAGCCCGTAATTTGAATTTATTGAATCAAAAGAGAATAGTCAATCGTATATGCAAGGATGGTAGTAATGTTATCCTACCACCATGCTAAACTCGGGAAATATTCCTCTCTGGGAAAAAAAAAAAAAAAAAAAAAAAAAACTGACTCATGATCTTAATTGTCTCGATTAAAATCAGGAAATCATAACTAACAATTAGAAGCAGCAATCCGAAGTCATACCTTAAGGGAGTTCAAGAAAAATTCGATTATTTGAGTTTTTTTTTTTTTTTTTTCAGTGTTAAGAAGAAGAAGAATAGAATATTTCAAACACTCATTTATGCAGAGCAGTTTCTTGTTTTCTTTCTCTTTCCGCAGTTTTCTTTTTTCACTTTGTTCAATATTTAAGCGCTACACAAAAAAAAGTAGTTCCAGACTATAGTCCAATGTTAAAGTGGCCGCCTAGCGATCGTGTGTTAAAAATCTCTGTGCTCCTGTAGGGAAAGAAAAACCAAACGAAGAAAAATAAACATGTAGGTGACTTTCTTCCTTAATTGCTGAGCAACTATTTTTTAGGGACTCAATGAGATCAGCACACAATGAAAAATAAACTTCTATTACACAAAGAATCCGATATGTGCAATCTGTTCTTGCTAATGAATCGAGTGTTTGATTACTGACGCTTTAACATTTCGTTTAACTTAATCTTCCATTCCCCCCCCCCATCTAATTTAACTCAATAAAGCGCTTTAAAACCTAAGAATGAATAAATAATTTTCTCCTAACGTATTGTCAAATATCATTTTACGAATTTGATTTATTATTCTGATTTTATGTATTTGTTTATTTTCTTATGATATACTAAAAATTACTACTCTATTAATCGAAATCAAGCACGAAAATTCCATATATCTATTTATCTGTTCACTTTCAACTACAATAACACATTCACCAAACGATCCTGATGATAGATGTCGCTGTTGACACAATAGCATGTTTTCTGTTAGTTCAAAGACAGGCAAAATGATTAATTAGATGATTGCATAAAAAATATCAACCCAGAAATCCATCGCGTATCTTTCTATGGACACGATTTGATCGGAATAAAAACATGAATGCGAAAAATAGAGACGTCTCCTATGGGAAATCAATGGTACTTTGTTACAATCGAAGAATCTGTCTGACGTCTAAGGAAATGTATGCCTGAAGGGGATAGAACATTAAGAGTGAACCAAGATGTTCTAGAAAGACACGAGATCTAATCTGTTCAAATTTGCATAGCAGTGTAACTTTATGTACATTCAGTAATTGATCTCGTCTACACCTCTTCATGTAATCATAACACTTGGAGAGAGAGAGAGAGAGAGAGAGAGAGAGAGAGAGAGAGAGAGAGAGAGAGAGAGAGAGTAGAAAAGTCATCTCCAAGCACCGTAGAACACTTGGAGAAATGCATACCCTCCGAAAATCACTTGTCCGCGATATGCAACCAAAAAATAATTAGCGAACACACCATTAACCTTGTACATAGGTGACGCTTACTTCTCGATGAAAAAAAAAAAAAGAAAAGTCCATTGATTTCCCATAGCAGGTGTCTGGATTTAAAAGTTTTACAACTTCAGTCTTTTTTATGACTTGGACGGAAAATTACAGACGAATCTACATCGTCGGAGATCAGCAGTCGGTCACGCGTTTCTGAGCGGCAGAACGAAAAACAGAAATTGTCGAAAATTTACGGAAGGGTGCGTACGAGTGATAAGGATAAGGTGAACGCGAAAAAAAAAAAAAAAGAAAGGAGAGGAGAAGGAGGCAAGGAAAAGCTGTGGTGAAAGCATTTTGACTACTACCGGCAATGAATGTCTTATGTGCAAAATGTCTTGAATGTTAAAGAAAGTCCTTTTGGTATCATATAAGGTTTTGTAGAGAGTGTGAAGGAAGAATTCGTGTTAGTAACTTTTTTTCCTCCAATCGTTTACCCTGCGAGTTGCATTAGTTTCTCAAAGAAGATTAGAATCGTGATTAAAAGCATTTATTGTGACGTCATTCTTATAATTTATTGTTACGTCATTCTTATAATGAGAAATAACGTACGATATTCAGAACTAGCTTTGAATTTAATTATTGGTTTAGTGTCAATCCTGCTCAAGTGATTGACTTTTCAAGTACTGATTTCATATGTGACTTCCATTTGCATCTGTATATATTCTAACTATTTAAAGATTAGAAAATCATATCCTTCTGTCTTTCTTCGGTAGTTTTAGCAATGAGCTTTGGTTAAAAGAATTCATTATTTTCCCGTTGACACCGAACCTTACTCATGACAAATGGTTTCCTTTTAATGGATTTTTGCTACCGAAAGAGCTGCTTACTTTCTTTTCTTGCAGCCTAAACTCTCTGACTGTGAAATCCTATATGTGTACTTTGTACGATTGACGTTAAATATTTAATTTATCTCTTATAATGTTGCCCAGTAAATGTTTTGTGTTCAAATATTGGCGATAGGATGAGAAAACGTATCTCTGATATTCTTGAATCAACATATAAAAACAAAAGGTGATCGGCATGCAAGAAAGAATTTAAATACGTTTATTATGCAATCATAGAGATTGTTTTATATCATAACTCTGGATCTGTATACTTAAGGTATCATTTTTGTTTGGTGTAATCTATTTCATATCCCATAATTCTCAGGAGATAAACCAAACAGACTTTTGAGATATTTCAATGAATGCTTTATTAAAATCTAGCTGAGAAAAACAGTACAGCAAAAGACATTTCCTATTCTACTATAAATCATATTTATACTTGACAATAAACGTCCTTAAGTAATACTAAAAACGAACTTGCTTTTTATACATTTTCAGTTGCATTTCAGTCATGAAAATTTGTGAATCTTTCGAATCTTAACACGATGGATGAGATGAGATTGGATAATCGAGAACTTGTTTAAGAACAAGTGTTAAAATTTTACAAGCCACTTCAGGTCTCCAGTAAGTATATGGTCACAAACAAAGGCAATGAAATCAACTACTACTTCAATGTAGATAATGCAGTGTAAAATATTGTTATATGTTCTTTAATTCCTCTACTTAATCCTATCTAGAATAATTTAATTGAAAATTAATTGAAGCCACATTCGCATTCTCCAAGATCTATTTACGTAACAAAATAGGTTAGTTTACTCAGTTTTATATTTATGTAGGAAAGTCGGCAATAACTTTAATAAATAAAATTATTTGGAAGCAATATAATTTATTTCACTGCTTGTGTGAAATATTGTAATTTTTTTTGAAATTGCTGTTTCAAAATATTTATGCACGAAGAAATTTCGAAAGATAAAAAGAAAAAAAAACAACTTAATAGCTGATTTTATTTGTCTCCAGGTGGCGCCACCAACCTCACTGTATAAGATGTGATTAGAGTAACTATAGTTAAGCAGTAATTAATGACGAATAAAGAAAGGAAAACTCCATAACGTATGTCCATCCATGTAAACGTAGAGGGGGAAGACTGATCATTAGTTACTTCGGGATCAATATTTTCATTTCCTAATATGAGTAGACGCCTTATACAGGACATTAGTGGGCATATTTACAAACAAAATAATATCCATAATGTGCTCGGTGAGTTATATATCTGGCAACATTTTTTAGCCTTCGTTTATTACACTACCACACAAGTGGCATACCAGCAAGTAACTCCCTATTTATTATTCACAAGTACTTTCTTTCATAAGTTCCTTTAGACTACCATCAACGATGTTTTATTACTAACTATCCGTCTTAAAATTCTTAGGCAGTAGTATTCGCATTGCAAATACGCTCAGTACTGATCCACTAAGTACACGAACTCCGTTATACAAATGCATGCGCCCGCAAGTGAGACGAAGCCATCGATAATTTTCTCCATTATTCAATTGGCAAACTTTTACATGCCAGCATATCGATTTTTGCTCTGTAGAGAAACTGCATTAGATTTTGCACACTTTAATGAAGGATTCTGGGAAGATGCTGGAGGTAATCCTATGAAGTAAATTCTTTATTGTGTTTTGGTATTTGTGTTATGCACACACGGTATTTGATCTACGGATGTTCTTGCTGAATGACACGAAAGAGGAATTTATATTGTTATGCGATTGAAAATTGTAAAGAAAATTATGAAATATAACAGCACTGACCAAAAAAACTTGAATTTCATATAAAACTAATCATCTGTGACGAAGCTACGAATAACAACGATCCTTCGAGATGAAAATGTGTGGTACTTAGTATACAAAGAGAAAAAAGTTAAAGATTAAAAATAGATAAAAGTTTATAGAAGGATGAATTCTAAAGTTTTTACAGATTTTAGTCACACGTATCAGTAAAAGGTTTTAGACTCTCATAACAGTTATAGGAATATTTTGAATTACTCAACAATAACATATTTTAAAGTACATAACAATGACAGAAGTATTTTGAAGCATTTATTAAATTTTGAAAATATCAGTTATATACTTTATAACAATAACGAGAAATTGATAATACGCATGAAAACAGCAATCGTTATAACAATAATCGGAGATCTCAGAATCTCAGAATCATTATAACAACAATCGGAGATTTTAGAATCCCCATAAAATAATCACAGATTTTTGAATCATTTATAACAATGATCGGAGATTTCTCAGAATCATTATAACAATAATCGGAATTATTGTTAATTTAGAATCACCATAAACTAATCAGAGATTTTTGAATCATTTATAAAAATAATCGGAGATTTTAGATTAACCATAAAATAATCAAAGATTTTTGAATCATTTATAACAATAATCGGAGATTTCTCAGAATCATTATGACAATAATCGGAGATTTTTGAATCCTTTAAAAATAATAGGAGATTTCAGAATCATTATAACAATAATTGGAGATTTTAAATTACTTAGTACAAAGTAAAGTGATAGTTTAGAATCGCTTATTAAAAATTAGCGTGGAATTTTTTGATCACTTTCAACAACAAGCAGAAAGTGTTTAATCAGATAGCAATAACTCGAAATTTTAGCCTCCCACAGAACTAAAATTAAGGATGATCATACTTAACCAGAAATGTTCAGAATCCATAATTAAAATGCTTGCAATTACATAAAACTATATATGTTTAGAAAATATAATTTCGGATATTTTCGAATTACATTCATAGAGCTTGAATAATCGAACAGTAATCTATTTTAGAATCGCTTGAACAATAACTGGGGATATTTAAAATCACCTGAAAAGTAACCGAGGATATTTAGATTTTCAGAGAATTGGAGATTATTAAATTGCATAGAATTAGTTTTCAAGTAACATATAATAAAAAACAGAGTAATCACATAACCAAAATTTTCGAACTGAATATAAAAAAAAACTAAAATTTGAGAATCTCATATAACGGTAATTGGAGAATTTAGAATCATATTAATCAATGACTTCTTTGAGAATATCGCACATTAAATAATAAGTACAATCTTATGCTTCCAAAATCTATTTCTATTTCAAAGCTATCTGATATCTAAATTTCTGCCTATATATATTACACATATAGGCAGAATAATTCTACAATTTTGTAGAATCACATAATTTCTGACTGCTGAATCAGCCCCCTATAATGACTAGAATCATTATAAAATAATGGTTACTAAATTCATGAATTACTTTATTTACAATTGCACGGTTGCTAAATTTAAAAAAATGACGAAAATCATTTTAAGACAACAGCTTAAAACAATTATATGCAAAATAATATCTTCGATAATCTCGTATAATATTCATTCCTTAGGTATAACAATAATAATATTAGATCATATATAACAAAAACAATCATTCTGTTTTCACATATAATAGCGACCTGTCGAATCACATACAACAACTGAACATCCGGATTTTATTATCAAATGAAAACTTAAACCAAGAATTAAGGAATATTTGAAAGCTTTAACAAACGTTTATGTTAGTTCTCTTTGCATTTTAGCACAAAAATGAGATCCTCAAGTGTACAAAAGGAGTTGTGGTAAAATGAGACAGAGAATACTCGCAGCAATACAATCATAATTAAAACACAGATTTTCTTCAGAAATTGCGAATTAACTATTGTGTAATCACAGGCTCATTAATTAATATTCTCAAAACGCGTACCTTTTAAATGAATTTTTTCTCCTTCGGGTCTATGTACATTAGCACATTGTTCACCTGGGAAATCACAAAATCAGAATTACTTGCTATGATGGAATCAAATGAAAACCACACATAATTATTGCTCCATTGTGTTTGCCTCTCATTTATTTGTCCCTTTTCCAGGCTGTTTATGCTATTATACAAATTGCCAATTATCATCTTCCGGACATTTTCCATTGGCGAGTTCCTGTATTCATCAGGATAACACATCTATTTGTAACGATTCATTTGTGCACCTCACCAATATGTCTACGCTCTCTCTCTCTCTCTCTCTCCATTTGTTACTGATTGAGTTCATTTGTACTAATTAACCTGCCACACTCGATTTTGCACAGACACCAAATTATCACGTCGGTTCCCTAGGTAACTAACTGCTAAAGTCTACCCTTGCAACAAATCAAATGCTTTTCTTCAACCATCCCCATGTGTACGATTACTTGATTCCGTTGTCTTCATTACGTAACTAGGCATTGTTTTAATTCCTCCAGAGATGGATACTTTATTCGGATAACTTGATTGGATTTATTCAAAGCTCACAAAACAGATTTTGCTTGCAAATATCCTCTTATTTTTTTTTATGCAACTAGATATTTCTTTTATGTTTTCACTTTACTATAAATTATGCATTTGAGTATATTGCTAGCGTAATATCTTAGTCTGATTTATCGCCCTTCTGTAATTTCGTACGTTTGGATGAGATGGGCTGAATCGAAATATTAGAAAAGAAAACAGATATCTTCTTATTTGCAACTAACTGTTTGAATTTGGCATTATCTAGAAATGCAATCTCCTTAAAACAGACACACGTTTTCCATCTCTAAGCAACACAAAACAGACCTTCGTTATTTGATATTCCTCTTTGTGTCAAAAGGAGAAATTCTCTCCATACATCACCAGTAATAACGTTTTGTGTAAAATGTATGTCTTGTCGTTTGTTTTAGGATTTAAATATTACTTCTGTTGTTGTGTGTTTATTCGCTAATATCCGCTGATAGAATAATGGATTCCGCGCAGTTTATTCACGTTAGTAATAGTAGTGGTGTTGCTGTTGGTAGATTGTGTTTGATCACAATTTCTGGGTGTTTTGTTGCGACTCTAAATGAACAACTACATTGGAATCTCTGAGCAATTTTCTCTTACTCAGAACCATATAAATATGTGATTTTCTCCCTTCCTGAGAGAAAATTAGAATAATTTAAGATACATAAAATATGCAGGAACATATTTCATCCAATTTATTCTTCTCATCATTTCTTTAAGTATTTTTTGATTAGTATTTAAATTTTCTTGTCACGGTATTTTGGATTATAATGGAGATTTAAATTGTCACAAAAATGCAGCAGTGATAAAAGATAATTTCCTGTTTATGTTGTACCTTTAAACTACGCTCGTCTGTAAGGAAAAAATTCGAAGCTTCGGAGCAAATTCTCCATTCTTCTCTCGGGGGTTAATATCATTCCTGGATTCAAGAATATAAACACCCCACCCCCCCCCTTCAGTAAATAGAGATCCAGCAGTATACACACGTGAAGGCATTTCATGGTTCCATGATGGTAAAGAGACTGACTTGCATGTACTAAGATAGTACATTTAATGCCCATCCGTTGGTATCAGGATTGGGGATTACGGTCTCGAGAACTAAGACCATTCTATAGCTCTTTACGAGTGTGTTCTACGGACTGCTTTTTTGTTTGTTTAACCCGAGTAAAAAAACCCACGTTTACAAAAATATATATTTAAAATGTCTACTCATGAACCAGATATTGATAATCGTGTTCAGCATGTGCGCAAGCACACAAACACACACTTTATCAGATCACTAAAGTCAACATTTAGATAGAATAATTTATGGAGCTACGCTTGTGACCCTTTGTGATAATTTTCCCCACGAGATCATTAACCTTGTGTTCATGATGTGCAAGATGAGAATAAACAAAAGCTCGACTGCTCGTTTATGCCATCGTATAATCATGTAATGTGTGACTTACGAGAAATAATGCTCGTAGCATGCTAATAGAAGAAACATGTTTGATGTCGAGCCAGATTCTAACGAGCTTATTTCTGTCTTTCTCTCTCTCTCTCTCTCTCTCTCTGAACTTTTCGGCTGCCTCTCTTTCTGCTTTCATTTTTTTTTTTGTTTTTCTTTTATTTCCCTTTTTGTCTTCAAATTCTATTTGTTTTCCCATCAGTATGGAGTCTAAAATAACCATCAATGCCACTGCAGTAACCTAATATTTTCATCATTACGCATTTCATCTTTCACTGTTCAACATTTTGGTTTAAAAATGTTTTAATGGCAGGCAAAATATCAAATACAATCATTAGTAGATCAATAACGATTTCAAATGAGACTCCATCCGCCATTAGTTCATTCAGAGAAAGAAAGAAAAAACGATAAATGAGATCAGTGGCGGCTGGTGGCTTGAAATCGTGGGGGTGCTGCAACTTTCGAAATATTAATGTACACACTGTAAGTACAGTGTATACGTGTTTGGATAAAATATCAAAATTATGGTAAAAATTAAAAAAAAAAAATTAAATATGAAAAAAATATTGTTTATTATCGATAAAATTATACAGTTTTGTATAATTCAAAATTACTTAAAAATAAAATCCATGATCATAACCCCAGTAATGTTCTAAAATAAAAACTATAACAAATGTTATGTCTTTAATTGTAATGTCCAAATATTTAAAGAGACGGAGTAAACACGATAAAAACTACGAACACTATACTACCGGCGCAAACTGCATATAAACAACAGTGGAACTGCGCGACGAACAGTGCCTCTACGCTAATAGCTCGCATCTCACTATGACGTGCATATGCTTGCGCGCCTAGCAATAGGACACTATGGTAAACACAGTACTGCTAGCGCCCTCCTAAGTGCTACAAGATAGATTTTTATTATTTTTTATACGAAATAAGAGAATTGTATAGGTTTGTTGATGAGAAAATTAAATATTACAAGCAAATATAAATAAATTAATAAATGTATTTATATATCGAAAAAAATTGGGGGTGCTGCAGTTCCGCAGTGCCTATGCACGAGCCGCCCCTGAATGAAATACATTTCTGATATTAGTATAGAAGAAAGACAGAATAAGTTAAATTACTCAAATAAGCCAGTAATAAGAATAATAAATAAAATAAGCCAGTAATAAGAATAATAAATCAAATAAGCCAGTAATAAGAATAATAAATCAAATAAGTCAATATTAAGGAAAATAAATCAAATAAATCATTACAGAAGAAACATAAAAGCAGGTTTGCGAATAAACAAGGTTAATAGTATACTTCGGATAAGTGAATATTCGTGTTTAATATGAAATGTTCTCTTCTTTCATTCCGCTTATAACACTACTATCATAGTCATATAACAGTAAAAAAAAAGGTCAGAAAAGTAATACTCATAATAAATGAATATATTTACATACTACTGAGCACCGTTTTTGTTGTTTTTGACGTTTTTCTTTCCAAAAATAACACAAACGAGTTATAACTGGAATGTTTACATTTAGGTGGCTTTAAATATTTGGAATTGTCGGCACAGAATAAATTTTTTTCAGAAATCAAAGTTATGATGAAATATGTATTTATTTTATTTATTTTTTGGATTGTGTTGATATGTCCATAGCGATATCGTGAGTGGTGATTTGTAAATGTGAGTGATTTTCCAAGTGTTGGTTTTTGAGAGTTTATTTAGTTTTTATAAAAGTTTAACTGCGTATTATTATTATTTTTTTAATTCTCTGCTTCATCTTCCAAAATAGACAATCTTTCCTTATGCACATATCGAAAGACATAATGTATAAAATACTTGCTGTTTAGGCGAGGGATTAATGAGCCCAAATCAATTAATACGTCAATCCCCGAATCATTAGGATAAAGTCTGCGAAGAAAGTTAAAATACTTGTGCTCAAAAGCTTAGTTTTGAATAAATATAATTCCCACAGAAAGAAAAGTGCTTTCGTATACAGCAACGTGTAAAGAGACATCGGTTTTCAAGGATAAAATTTAATATCACAACCAAAGACAAAAGAAATGAAGGCTGTTAGGAAAGAAAGTTGAAAAAGAGCACAGCAAAGAATTGCGAAAAATTCAGAAATGATGAAACACAAGAAATCAAAAGAACTATCTTGAAAAAAGAAGTCAAGAAAATAAAACTGTAAAATGGGACGTTTTAGGGAGGCCAAGGTCGTCTGATTCAGACTGATACCGATACCTGAAAAACATATCGACTATCACTTTGTAAATAATGACATGGACGCTTCGGCATAGCTGTCGCTATATTGATAGAAACATTACAAAAAAAAAACTCTTTTAACATACCATTTGCATCAGACATATATAAAACAATAAACCACATCTGAATTTCTGTTACATTATCTCTGGATTATTATACGTCATGCACAATATGTAAAAGTATCTTAAGTTTTCTCAATTGTAAGAATATGGATGCATTATTGGAATTGTAATGACTTGTGTACCTTGCCGTGATTTGGTAGGGTTCATGCAGAACTTGTAAAACATTCCAGCTTCGTATTTAGCACTATTAAAGTGAAACAGCATAACAGTTCCCATAGTTCTGCTATTATCTTAATGGTTCACATATTATCAAATTGCTCCGAAGAATGTAAAATATTCTAACGTCATCTGCTGAAGGGGATATTTTATCATGAGAAGAATTTGATTAATGCTTTTCTTTCAGCATGCTTGAGATGATAAATAATACTGTCTTCCAAAATATATTAAGAAAAACAAAATATATTAAAAGATCAATACTCTTAGATGTAGCTAGAAATATCTTTGTTTCAGTGCTCGATCGAATTGCTCTTGTGTTAAAATTGGTTTATTCGACATTGAAAATAAAATACAAAACGAAATGCATAGAACAAATCAAGAGATTAATTTATTAAATAAAAGATTTCGTTAGCTAAAATTATAATTTGAATTTTAAACGTTCTATTATGATGATTTTTGATCACACGTCTTCGCATAATATTAAAAATACATATATAATCAAATGTTAGCTTTTACCAGCCTCGGAATATTTTTACATTTGCTGCTATAAGGTTGCTAAGCTACTAACAAAACAAGATGTATCACTAAAAGAAGCACTGGCTGATTGACAATGCGACAATTGTGCCAACAGTTGACTACGCACAGTAAAACATACAGGGTGATAGATACTATAGTTGAATGCAACCAGTTGCTGAAAATTATCACGTTGGATAACTGAAATTACTCCTTGCGTAAATTTCCCCTATTCTTATAGTACTTAGAGAGTTTTGATCTGGATACGAATTAGAGCATGTATAATAATAATTTCAAGAAAAACTCAACATATGACTTCAAACCTACAGCACTGCTAATAACAATCCGCGGTATTTATAGGTCCATAATCTGTTCAATACCTTTGGAATCGTAATTTCAAGGTAAGATAGTAATTCATGTATCTAACTATATATTTTAGTGAATGGAATTGTGCATGGAAAACCGAGTTTTCAGTAGAAAGATCTAACTCCGTATGGACCGGTTAAAGCAACTTCAGCTGAAAAGCCCTGATGAAGATTTTGTACATCGTAGACTGGATTCGAACCAGGTCGTTCAATCCTAAGGGCTTCATCGAAGCCGATTGAGCATCAAAGGCTCTACCTGAACTATTAAGTTTTACAATATTCCGATATTATTGTCAAACTACATTCAACGTATCATAGCACAGTACAGATATTTAGATCAGGCAGTGTTTAAATCTAATTGAAACAAAGAGTAATTGCTAATGCTACTGCTGGAGGAGTAATTACACCAGAGAATCGAATTAAATGCCTGCATCATTAGACTTAGAGCGCAGAATATTACAAGTCAGAATGGATACTAATAATTAATCATGAAAGGACAACAACATTTCAATGCCATTTGTTTCTTCCCGTTTTAATCAATATAGTTTGAAAATTATTAGTTAAGAATACGATAACGCACTACAATACTGCGTGTAATCAGACTTTTGATACTAGAATAATAAAATAAAATAATATATATAGGGAAAGAGAAAGATAAGCAGTAAAGAATGGGCTATTTAGAATTCGTACAAAGACAACTTGATCCATAAGTAAAATAAGCTATTGCAATTGTGTGTATTTGTAAACATTTTTTTCGATTTTGATCGTGTGTGTGTGTGTGTGTGTGTGTGTGTGTGTGTGTGTGTGTGTGTGTGTGTGTGTGTGTGTGTGTGTGTGTGTGTGTGTGTGTGTGTGTGTGTGTGTGTGTGTGTGTGTGTGTTGTTTTCTAAGAGATGAACGAAATTCGTTCATCTCTTAGAAAAGAGAAAGACTTCCTTCTTTGAGACCTGCTTAATAATCTCCATTTGTAAAAAGACCTAAGGAGTGTTCCTCTCGCCCTTGACAATATCCGAGACACTTATTACTTTTCAGACTGTTTGTTTAGAAGGTGGAATACAACACACAGAGAGAGACAAAAGTAGATTGGAGGAGAATAAAAAAAAAGTGAAAGAGATAGTAGGTGGAAAGAATAAAAGAAGCAACTGGGGTTATTTCGCTTTTATGTTTCCTTGCCCCAAGATGACGAAATAGAGAGAGAGAGAGAGAGAGAGAGAGAGAGAGAGAGAGAAACACAATTCAAACCATAACATGTAATATCTATAAGCTGCATATTTCAAGAGATCGGATCTTTTATTTGTTTCCGTAAGAAATGTCAGTCAGTTAACATTGAAAAAACTGGTTTCTCTGTCAAGAGATCCATTAATTGAGTGTCCAGGAGAAACTATAAAAAAAATCCTTCCAGTCACCAATGGAGTTTGAATCCGCTCCTACTACAGCGACCTGCTAACAGAGACATTCACGCACTCATCATTTATACATCACTAGAAATATGTGAACTTCAACGGATTTTTTTATTTCGTCTTTTTTTAAGACCTTAAGGATATCCCAACGAAATATAACGCAACAAATTCAATTACTTCACGAGTTATCATCATCATCATTATCATCATATCATAAATATCTTCGTGAGGCCAGTAATTGACTGTGCTTTGCCTGCTCACCACATGTCAATTATCCTAAGTTCCTATTTAGTAACAGTACGGAGGTTTTAAATATCCACAGCGGCATTCTTCAGCCGCTGATTCATCATATTTCTCGGTAAGGATTATTTTTTCCCTCTTCTTTCTTCCCACTACTCTATCGCCATCCGATCACTTAGCAACGGAACGTGCATCATCTAGGAGACTCGCAAATAATACAGCGTTTCCCTTCTTGATTCAACCCACGCTTCCTTACTGGACGGAACAACACAGTCGATTAGTCACCAGAGCGCATGCGTGTCTGTGGAACGCAGATGATCAGTGAGAAGTGGGAGAGCAGCGCGCAAGTGGTGCCGCAGCGTGTGCCAGGTTGATGGAAGAAGCTTCTTGCTGCAGTGTTGCCTGTGAGAACTTCCCATAGGTTCCACGCTTCGCTGAAAGTGTAATGGAAATTTGCTAGCGGATCCTGTGCCGTGAAGTGGATCACTTTTCCCTTCACTCCTTTCACAATTCTTCTGTAACCACACCAGGGGATCGGTTACCTTGTTTACAACGAATCATACCTGCCTTGCATTTTCCAGAGATGTGTTCAATACGTCAAGGAAGAAACAAATATTGTTCTGAAGTACGGCTCTTCAGACGGCAAAAGTGCTGAAGGATTGGCAGGAGAAAGTGGCTCCCAATCACCCCGTTTCTCTTTTAGGAATTGGCTGATGACAGATGATGAAGAATCACCTATCGACATGTTGGCGAATTGCTCATCTAGTTTCCTCCCTTGTCTTTATCAGTCTTCCACAAGGTGAGTACTATTAGCTGTAGATGATAACGCTAGTGGTGGTGGTGTCAAGTAGTTTGTCCTCAGGGCTTCGGTCAACCTTAGAGATATTTTTAAGGAGGTCCCGGATATCGTTTTTGGCCTATTTCCGATAAATCCCTAACCACATTTTTTTCTTTCTTTTATTGCCCATTTTTTACCCATTTCCATCTTAGTTTTTGTTTATTTGTTTCAAAGATTCATCTTTTATCTATTTCATCCCATTTTCTCTTCTTCTTTTTTTTTTACTGGACAGAAAAATATGTCTTCCCTTAACAGGACTTTTAATTACTTCAAACTTTTTTTCAGCTAAAAAATCTTCATCAAGCATGCACCGAACAAAATTTCAATAAACTGGACCATCTTGACTCCATCTTAAGAAGACGTTCAAGTTTGGAAAACATCGATATCTTAAGTGTTTTTCAATATTTTTCAAGAAAGAAGCTACCAAAATATTGGTAGCTTTTTTTTTCTTATTTTCGGAAAGTCTTCAAGAAATGTTAATTACTTGAAAGAAGTCTAATCCAAATTTTAGTCTCCGATGATTTTCTGGTAATTGTAAGATACTGTGTAAGAAAGATGAGAGCAGAACTTCGGAATTGAGATGCTGCATGTCAACAGATATGACGTCATGGTTGGTCGTTAGACGATCACAGCTGTAAGGTGTCACTTTCGATCCGAGTTAAGGTAATTAATGATCCTCACTTTTTCTAGATAGTTGAGCTCCTTGGTGTAGAACGTCTTGGAGCTGTAGAAAAGGAATTAGCGAAAACTCATCGATAAAATTTTGACTGTGACATATTGATTTGGTAAGTTTTCTTTTCTTTTAAGCCATTACGAATTATGTGTACCAGTGCTCTTCTTTTAAGCAGTTTATAAAAGGACTATAGAAAACTTTCTCAGTCAAAAATTATGCCTTAAGCGATGCATTCTCCAACTCATTTATGTTTGGGTAAGTTAACGTAAAGAATTAAATCTATAGATCATCCAAAGAATGTCCACATTTTTCATAAAATCAGTTTTGCGAGGGAAAAGAACAGTAAGTTGGGCTTTTAAATGTGTGTGTGTGGGGAGGGACAGTTTGTTTAATTAATTTTGTGACAGATAATTTGGAATACCAATATAACGAATAATCTACAAATTAGTAATACGAGCAACCCTATTTCAAATTGCCTAAGTTATCTTCAAATGTAGCAATACTTGAATATTTAGAAGGAATTCTAATTGTAATATGTAAACATTTGATTATTCCTAGTTAATTATTGGGCATAGCTTAAGTAGTCTAATAGAAATGATTATTATTTTAATAATTACAGAATGGTCACTTTTAAATAACGACAGTTTAACCCTAACTTTTGTATGCCAATTACATTCACCCCCCCCCCCCCCAAAAAAGGCAAATTAGTCGAAGACTCATAATTAGATTAAATTTCGTTACTATATGGATTCCACTAATACGAAGGTCAGAAGCATTTGACTCAGAACTCAGAGTAATAAAAAAGCAACGATCCTGTGCATCTTTCTGTAAATCCGTTTTATTCTAAAAATTAGCCCAACAGTTTTCTATAGTGAAATGTTTATTGAAAAAATCTAATAAGTTTTGTATGATATTAATTATTCAGTGCAGGACTAAAACAATATAAAATTAAAGGCCTAAAGAGGTTTAAAAAGTTTTTAGTTTGGTTTGTAAGCATGGTTTTAGGAATAGATGCATAAAATATATAAACATGATAATTAATAAAAAAATTAAAAAACGATAAAAATATTCATTATCCGCCCTCTGTACTGATTAATAACTTTTCATGGTTGGAAGATACATAAAAATAATTTTAATATGATCAGATATTCGGAAATTGAATTTTAATTCAAAGATATTGGACACGTTTATAATTTGTAAAATCAGAAAAAATGTTCTAAATTATCCCACCATGGTATGAGAAAAACTAACTCAGAACTGATGAAAAAAATTCTAGAAAATATTTCTGTTGCGATAAACAGAATTCAAACTCCTCTTACTATGATCATACCACACCCACTGAACTTATTCTTCTTGAGGGAAGGACAGGTTCGTCTCTTAGTAGCAGAAACTTTCCTTCCACTCTCTTCTGTTCTGAGCCTTCTCTTTCAAGGTTGTGTTTCCATTGCGCATGTCATCTAACATTGTTTTCCTTACTCTTCCTCTGGGTCTTTTTCCGTCCATTTATCCTTCGATGGCATCCCTGATTATTCTATTCCCTCTCAGAATATATCCGATCCAGTTTCCTTTTTTTTCTTTTTATCCTCCTTAACAGACTTCTTTCTTTTTTTATTCTTTTTAAGACCTCTTCATTAGTTATTTTATCTGTCCATTTTGATTTTTTCTATCCTTCTCCAAATCCACATCTCAAAGCTTTCTCAAAATCTTAATTTCTTCTTTCTTCAATGTCCAAGTTTCAGCTGCATAGAGGGCAACACTCCACACATCACATGTTATTGTCTTTTCTTTAGATTTCTATCCATTTTACTTCTGAATAAATTCCATTTTATAATAAAGGCAACTCTTCCCATCGGTATTCTTGCTTTTATGTCGCTTTTACATCTTCCATCATCACTGCTAATAACACTTCCTAGATATTTAAATATCTTTACTTGATTCAGTTTTTCCCCATTTATTCTGATATCCATATTTGCCTCTTTCCTTTCTATTTTCATTATCTTTGTTTTTCGTATGTTAATTTTAATTCCATAATTGATACAGAATTCCAGTAATCTGTTCAACAGATGTCGTAGTCATTTTCAGCATTTGGTAATAATGCCTTGTCATCTGCGTATCTTATTGCAAATATCTGTCTACCTCCAATCTTTATTCCTTCTGACGAATCATTGAACTAACTATTATATATTCGCTCTCTACCCAAACATCCAACTGCGTACAGATATCTCTGAGTTCATTAATTGATAAGGAGTCAAAAATTAATCTTTCTTGAAATGCATATTTTTCTGTCGCATATTATTATTTGTCTCTTTTTGGAGAACTGGAAGAGCTTATACTGATAAATTTCGCGCCTGATAAGTACGATTAAAAATCTTTGGCTTCCCTAAAATATGTCTGAAAAGATGTTGAAATATACCCTAGACAGACAAGAGACAATTATACGGTTTAGGAAACACAGCTCAAGAGCAATCTGTTCCTGAAGAGTTCGCAAAGAGAATATTAGAAAAAGCCTTTTTTCTTTTCTATTCACGGTAGCGATTTCCAGGTAATTTGTCGCATGATGCATTGCTATATCTCCGGCCTCCCCCTCATCGTCTCAAAACTTGTCGCGATTCTCGGCTACGAATTATTAATACTCCTGTGGCCAACCCACAGCAATAAACAGTCCCTCCCCAATTGCATTCCTCGATTTATTTTCTTCTTGCTTGATTGCTCTTCGGATTAGCCTGGCTTCCTGACTCACGGAATGGCTTATACTTTTTTCCCCTTTGCTTCTTTTTACGTTTGAATATAATTCGAGCTACTGTTGACATAATGTATACTCGTAATCGTAAATCGGGGTCAGCGAAGTCGCAATTCACGTTTATAGCCATGCTGATAAAGCTTAAAGAAATGGTATATAACGTTGATCTTCATTGCACTCTCTAATAGAAATCCGTGTGCATTTCTTTCGAAATAACGTGGGAGAATCATACTATAGAACTTAAAGTTTATCTTTCTTTATCTGTTATTACCAAAGATTTTGACGCTAACAGAGAAATTCATGACTAGAAACACATTTAGGAAATTATATCCTTTGGTGTTTGATTTGCGAAAAAAATTAAATATATAATAAATTCCACACTTATTAAAAAAAACATCGTTTGTGGTATCCCAGTTTCGTTGATTCATTTCGTATGATGATTCAACGGCCGTGAGCCCCTTTTACGGGGAGGTACGGACCACTTCAATCCCCCCTATTTTTATCTGGGATCGGGACCGGCATAGCTTGCAATTCAAACCTATGGCTGGAAGGATTGTCTTAAGTATTCGTGGCTGTATCCGTGTGTGTTCACGAGGCTGGTTTGCCTACTTTCGGGATGAAAAACCCCGGATAAACTGAAGGAAAAACCCTGCTGTCCACGCCCAAGACCGGCTAACTTGGCTATGGCTGAGGAAGATCCTTATGCTCTTCATGTCGGCGACGGGAATCGAACCTAGGACACTCCTTCTCCGAGCATATGGTTGCGAAGCGCATAGCCACTAGGCTAACCGCACGGACGGTATCCCAGTAAATTAAGTTCATGTGTTTATCGTCTAATCTGATTATGGTGGTGTGTTTCCCTCAACTCAAATGAACCTCCTTAAACTGGTATTTCCATAATCAAACAATAATAAGTCCTCATTTTTGCAGTTCATCAATGAGTTAATAGCATGATAATAGATGGGATAGCAATGCTACTTTACTACGGAATTATTGTGGATTAAGAGGAGGGGGGTGTTTCCAGTTGTCTTCCTTGTCTTCCTTGTCTAGATATGCTTGTTCAAAGGGCCGGTTAAACTGCTTCAAGGACGACAAACCCGAGTTTCCTGAAGAAAACTTCTCCATCTCAGGATGAGAGCGGCTAACCTCACTTTTGACTGAAAACCCTGATCAGGATTTACGGGTCACGGGATTCGAACCTGCTTCTTTCTAATCAAAAGTCTGCGTCGAAAATAAATGAGTTAGTGAGATTCAGGTCATGAAGTGGAATCTGACTATTTCCCAACTCATCTCATGGATGAACTACAAAAATAATGGCTTGTGATTTTCCCCTTATGGAGATATTAGATTAAGACGATTCATCTGCCTGTCGTGTTTCTGTAGGAAATCATTCTTGTGAAATGGGCAATTGAAATAGTTAAAAAAATCTTCAGGATAATGTCTTAAGTAAAGCATATTCGAAAGAACGGTTATGTGTCCATTGATTGGATAGTCCAGGCTTCGAAATCCGTCCAAGGAGGAGATTATCGGTAGCAGGTGAATTAACCATGCTGAAAAAGAGTTGGAAGTGTTTCCTCAGGCAAGAAAAACCGACAGAGGAACGAACACATACCAATTGCACACGTGATACACCGGACTACGTTGCTCTCACTTACAAAATAGCAAAAAAAAAAAAAAAAAAAAATTCACACCGGCCATAATCAGATATTTCGCACTCCATGCAGTGAAATCAATCTACAATTTTTCTATACGTAGTTTCATCGAAAGCAGCAGAATTATTGCTGGATAAGCCAGAAGATAAATTCGAAGTCGCATTCAAACGCAGTTTCTTCAAATTCAAGTTTCTAATACGAAAAGTAATTGTATCCTAAGTGACAAGAAAATCTACGCTTTTTTCAAAACGCAACTTTTCTATTTTATAATGTATGTATTATTTTAGACCATATCCTTATACGCATTTGGTCGGTTAATATTTTTCCTCAGATGGCAATTCACTTTGGTCGAAAAGACTAGGTCTCAGACCTGCATTGGAACTTTGTATAAGACACGAATAATCTTATAACGGTTTTTGTTTTTCATTCAAAGGCAATTTATTCGGTCTCTTACGGAGTTGGAAGGGTAAACTGGCCAGAAAGAATTAAAAGAGGTAAACTGGCCAGAAGAATACCCAGTGTAACGGCATAATATGATGTAAATTGCGTGTGCTCCGGCCTAAATATCTCGAATGAACTAAATGTAAATAGCTTTTATAGTAAATAATCCATATGAACTCGTGTTTCACTGATCTGTCTTTGTGAGTACCATCACTAGAAAATTTATAATTGGTCAAAAAATTAAATTGTCCATGAAGAGGTTAGAGACGGAAGTCGTTATAGATACATCATAGAGCAGAAACAAAGTAGAAGCGATGCAGAAAAAATAGAAGCTATGAGCAGAATTTGTGAGCAGAAGCAAAATGATGAGCAAATATATGAACAGCAGCAAAATAGAAGAAAATATGCCAGCAGAAGCAATAGAAGCAATTAGCATAAGCAAAATTAGGAGCAAATTTAAGAACTGAATCAAAGTAAAAGCAAATCTACGAGCAGAAGCAAAGTAGAAACGGTGAGCAGAATCTGTGAGCAGAAGCAAATAGAAGCTATGAGCAGAAGCAAAATTAGGAGCAAATCTATGAACAGAATCAAAGTAGAAACAAATCTACGAGCAGAAGCAAAGTGTAAACTATGTGCAGAATCTATAAGAAGAAACAACACATTGGAAACGAAGCAGATACTATGAGTAGATATAAAAAAAGAAGCGAAGTTGGATCAATGAGCAGAAAGTACGTTATTGCGTAAAACAGATATAAATCAGATCACAACTATATCTTTAATAACATTGCGAAATCCGTGAAGACTAGCACATTGTAATCATAGCTATCTTTACAAATTTAACTGTGAGCCAAGAGAAGAAGAAAAAAAAAAGAATAAACTTAGTGCCAAAACACTGACAAAGAAACAATTGTTTTCAACTTCCAATGATAACAAACTGACAAGTAAAAGTAAACAGTGGAAGAAATCTCCAGGGATATCTCGTAGCAAGTCTGGAGAAGAAACATTTCTCATGGATACTGTGACAGCCTTGATGAAACAGATGCTGAGCCTACCTATTGAAGGAGAGTTTAGTTTCAGATGACAGAGGAAAAGTTAAAAAAACAGTGTGCTGTTGTTGTAAAGAAATATACTCGTGACCAAAGACGAAAGATGCGAGTTATAAATTTCTACAGATACGACTTTTGTGTTAAATTCATCAATGTACTGACAATAGTTCTCATTAATTTTATAAAAGAAATATTTCTTCATTTTTCTTAATACGGGATAGATAGAACAGAGAGGTATGATTTGAAAATGATTGAAAATAGGTGATATGGAGGTGAAATATATTACATTACTTCAATATGAATTAATGTAATATAAAATGGTAGGCATGGTCGTCCTTTTATACGCATCCCTTTATACTCGTTTAATTAACACTTTCACCTTTTACTCTTGTGAACGAACCATTCCGACCTTTATACTACTAAGAGATCTAATGAGAGATTGAAAATTCGATCTCTGTTAATCTGCAGTAGGCTTTTTATTTTCTATACCTTGTTAAACAGAAAGGTAATCAACCCACGTGGTTGCCCTCGACATTTCAAAGTCAATGGATCGGATTTGACACAGGGACATGCTCACCCTATCCTATACCTGCCTTCTTCACTCTTCAACTGGATCGCCAATTTCAAACTGGTCGCTCATTATGTGTCATGGTTGGCGGTTTCCTCTCCTCAGATTTTCCCATCAGTGCAGGAGCACCCAGGGTTCTGTTCTTTCACCTACTCTATTGTATGGAAACGACCTGCTCTCACAGACTTCCCATCATATCCGTAGCTTAACCGATGACAGTGCACTCCATTCCCCCCTTTCATTCGCCAAACCTTGTAGTGCTCAAATATTCGAATCTTCAAGATCGATCACGACCTGAACTCAGATCTCCTAGCTATATTCCGGTGGGGAAAGGACGACCTTGCAAACTTCAATGCCACCAAAACCCAGTTCTGTCTGATATCTCGCCAGAAAGAGCTCACATCCCTCCCTCTTAACTTCACCAACAATGAGCTATCCAAACAGGATCAGATTTCTCTTCTTGGACTGACTTGCACCTCCGATCATTCCTGGCACAACCATATTTCAACTATAGCTTCTGCAGCCACACAAACGTTGGTGTACTTTTTCCCACAAGACCTTAACGCACACCTTCACAACTGCTGATCTGTATCAAGACCAAATCCGTCCACCCATTGAATATTGCTCTCATATTTGGAGTGGTGCACCAAACTCCCCTCTAAGATAACTTGATTCTAATCAGAAGGTCTCTCACAAATCCACTTCGATCCTTTTCTCACAGATGTTCAGTTTCCAAAATCATTAAAACAAAAGCCGATGCTGCTCCTTTCACTGTCCATCTCGAAACTCAATAAACCAACTTCGTTGCCTCCTCTTTCATTCCATTTACTATCTTTCGGAACAGTCCCCTCCCACTCTGCCTTCCATTACAACTATCAGCTGTTCAAGCAAAATGGGAACAAATTTCTGTTTTTTTTTCCCTCATGCCCGCAGACGGCACTAATGTGCTAGAGGTCACGTGGCCTTTCATGTGTGGATCAGATATAAAAAAAAAATCCTTTACCTTCCTGAAATAATCATAATCTGGAATTGACCTGTGACGGGGAAAACCCGACGATAAAATCTTTTAGAGTTTACGATACAAAACGATGCTGATATTACTTTATATCTGAAATCGAACTAGTGAAAAGGCTTCACCTTAAATAATATTCATAAGCGCATTTCCTTATCAAAGAGCATTTGAAGGGTTTCTCAAACTGAGAGAGGGAGAGAGAGAGAGTTAAAATGAAGATAATTTAGCCGACATTATACGGAAATATAGGATTGTTTTCTCGCAAAATTCAGAGCCCCCCCCCACACGCAAAACATACGTGACACCTCCAGGGAGTCCAAAGACTCATCGAAGGAGGGAACCCATTCTACCTTCGCCAATCAATCCACCAACTAACGAACCACAACTACACCAACTCCATCTACCGGCCGCCACTACGATTACTATTTTCACCGGCAATCACCAGACATTTCAACATCCGTGTCTACGGCGGAATTCGAACCTGCAGCCTTTTGGCTGGAGAGCGGATTCGCTAACCACTCGGCCAACCAGGCCGGCTAAATCATAATGGTAATCTAAAATCTAAAATCTTCTTCGTAATCTAAAATAGCAACGGCTTACTCTGGGTTGTTTCCACAATAAGGATAAAAAAAAAACGTATTCAGTAGTTTGGGACAATCAACTGTAATGATTTTCGATGATCTTCGGATGGTGAATAGATTATTACTGACTCACCCTAAGGAATTTGTGGTCCACAAAACAAATAAATAACGTTTCGTTTTATATTTTTCCTGTTAAACTCAGGAGCCCAAGAAATACATGCATCTTTCCCCATCCCTTTACAGATCCTTTTCTCGATAAAATCTTATCAATAAAAATCTAACCACCGCTTAGAATCAAAAGCTTATAGAAAACTTGGTCTGATGATTAGTCGCATCCACTGGACTCAACCGGTTTCTTGACAATTATGGAGGAATAATCCATTTACAGTAACGAGTTCATTGTTTTGTCATTCTCATTAGAAGCTCTTAATTAAGAAAATTGGATAATTATACATATTTACAATTTAAAGTTTAAGTAAAGCGATAAACTATTCCTTCTTCTCAACGATCTTGTCAATGTTTCTCTTCCGCATTAAGAGGGCGATGTTCTCGTTATTAAAATCTTCAGTGTTTCAAGAACTAACCACAGTGGACACATTCAATTGCACGAGATTAAGCCAAACCCACACGCAGATAGATTAAACGAAATCTACGTCTGGATTTAGCTTTCTTTGTTTTTAAGCTAGCATTCCCTCCCCACCCCCATCCCCAATTGTAATTTCTCTTTTTCTCTGAAAAAAACAATTACCTCAATTTACTTATTAACGTCAAACGGTTAAAATCAATTAATGAAAAAAAATTAAACACCAACGTTTGGCCAATCTTATTTGAGTATTATCTAGAAATAAAAGCAACCCAGTCACTGAAGATAAAAAAAAGAGAAATTGTACTGTGATGTGAAACATCAGCAAAACCAGTAAAATTCCGGTAGCAGTTTGGTTGTCGACTACAGAAGACTTTGACCTTCAGCCATCTGTGGAAAACCACAAATGATTGAAGAACAAATGACTACGTGGATTTACTGCGCGATTCAAGCGTTATTAGGGATTAATTCTGAAGGCACTTCAGGTCGTGTCAAAGCTTTCAAGCTATCAGAAAACAGGCAACATTATCATAAGTTTTGATGCAGTTTTGATGATGTAACGCATGAAATCATGAGCCATCCAAAAGTATGGAACCACATAAGGGTCAAGGTAAGATGGAAGAAGTACTCATTAAGCTTTTTGAACTTTTTTGCTCTAATCTACTTCATTTCATGTTTAACATTCATTATCAAACAGAACAGTTTAAACCTGACGAAAGACTTAGTCATCAAATTAAATACAAATTCCCGTCACTCAATTCCTTGTCCAATAATTCCTCCTATGGTTGCTTCCAGATTCTCAATCATTCGATGTCGCGTGTGGTACGATGGCAATCAATACACTACCACTTTCAATCCTTCTTTGAGTCGTAGAAAAAAATGACAAAAATCCACAGATGACTTTTCCTTATGCAGGGGGGGGCACTTCATGATAACTTGACAATTGTTAAGCAAATCAATGATTAATTTATCGGCATGATATCATACTTGCGATACACCTCGAGAATCCAGTCCTTAAGGCTTACAATAAGCTTCACTTCATCAATGCAGAGCAGTAAATTAGCTTTCCCGTTCGTCATTATTGATTTCACGTACTTTACCGACATTCTCTATATTAATCCAGAATATGTTTCCTGATTCTCAATTCTGCAACGAAATGCTTCCACTTGTAGAGTCGTATAAACGATGGTGTAATTCTTTTGTTTGGCTTAATTTATTTAAGTAGTCCAACGGGAATGATCGATTCTGCTGATATTCGTAACGAGCATGGGATGGTTGAATTATATTGGTCTCATTGATAACATCCCCTACCTCTTGTGACGATAATACGGTAAACAAGTCACTCAAAACATATTTTAGCCAAAGAAAAGGCCACACCTGGTGTTATTGAAGTAAAAGCATTTTGGATGAACGTATTTGTAATATGTAATAATATGAAATCTGTACTAGCTGAGGGACCTAAGCCAGACTGATGGAGTTTGTACACTTCTATCGCATCGCATTGGTTAGCGGAATAGTCGCACAGTAGTCATGTTTAAACCTACATTAGAATCATCACTCTGTTTTAAAATGCAACGAATTCCAATACCAAGTTGGTTTACTTTTCCTAAAATGGAAGAGTCAGATAATCTTTTCGTTCTATTTGGGAGCCATCTGATTACTAAACAAGTAGTGCTCTGAATTTTTCTTAGCTGATTAAAACATGAACCGTACTGTGAACTAAATTGTGTTTCGAGAAAGCGCATCAATGAATCCATCTCCAAATTCTTGGTTCGGATAGTTCAACCTAAAAAATAACGAATCAGTCACTCTGATTTTAAGTGGTTTAGGTGATTTTAGGCCCTGCACCAGACTCAAGTTCTTTGTAGATAAAATGGGATAAGCTATATTTATAATGTAATGTAAATGAAGAAAATACGAGTACGTTAAAGCGATCAAAGCTGATGTATTAATTTTAATGTTGTGTGTGAAGGCTGTGTTTAGGCTATGAGTTTCGGTAAGGCAAGAGCTCAGCGATCACCAAACACCTTTACTACAATCCTTTAAAATTTTCTTATCGTAGACTGGATACGAATCCATTTCTCCAAAATCCATTTCAAAGAGTTGCTCTTCAGACTGTATTTGGAACCAACAGACTGTGGTTTCAAATCCCGCAGTGGTTTGAAATTTTCTGTAGGTGTTAGATGAGTTTCGCCCGGTGTGAGACCACTGCCCTGCTTATTGGAGGCATGAAGTGGCTTGGAAAAAAGTTCCTTTTTTAATCTCTAGAGCAGGGTTCCGGAGTTTCTAAAAAATGAGGTAAAAAACTAGAAAGGAAATATATAAAATCATTAAAAAAATAAATCCTTAATCAGCCCATGGCAGGAACGTACTACAGGTTTAGTACTTTCTAGTTTATTTTAGTATCTTCTAGTTTCAAATAATTAAATTAGAAGTTTCATTATTTGCGGATTTGAAAACAAAGTGAATTGCAATTAGTAAAAACGTCAGCCGACGTTTGCAATTAGTAAAATTATTATTATTATTATTATTGTTACGGGCAACTTCAAGGAGTCGACAGACTCATCGAGGGAGGCCCTAACATCATGTCAAGAACAACTATTCGACATTCACACAGTATCTATCATACCTCGCCTTGAACTCATTCACATTCATGGCACCCACAACAGAATCTGGCAGCTTATTCCACTCATTCACCACTCTCCAAGTAAAAAACCTAGCTCTAACACACTTGCTAACCACACTCTTGCCCAACTTCCATGTATGGCCCCTAGTCCTCGCACCACCATTCCTATTCTCAAAAATATCTTCTGGATCAATCTTATAGAAACCCTTCAGTAATTTGAATGTCTCAATCATATCACCCCTCCTTCGCCTATCGACCAATTTCCGCAACTCACAAATCTTCAACCTGTTCTCATAAGGTTCATTCCACCGACCTGCTATCATCTTGGTCACTCGTCTCTGGATCCTCTCCACTTCCTCCCCATCACGAAGAAACCCTGGTACCCATAACTGGGCACAGTAGTCCAGATGGGGTCTTATCAAGGCTCGATACAGAGGTTTCGAGAGGTTTTTACAAAATTGTAATTAGTTTTACTAATTGCAATTCACTAACTTGAACTGTAATATTTTTAATACTATCGGCTAACACATTCAACCCAATATAATGAAACAACGCAAAATAAACCAAGATAAAAGTGAAATATCTCCAAAGGATGTTGTTCTGATTTCTTTCACTCATAATTTAATCGTTCATATAATCATACCGAAGATATCCCATCATTCATCGAACTTTAATTTGATTCAAGAAAACTTTTATTTATAAAACTGATTTTTTTCCCAACGCGTTTTCTTTTTCTTAAATAAAATCTCCACGCTGAGATATTTTATTCAGGTACAATATTCCCAAATACATTATTCAAAAATAAGACACTCTCGCTGAGACTTTCTTTGTGAAATCGAGTTCTCCACAGAAAACTGAAGAATACTCTTTCCTGCATATATTTTTTCTTTCATCAGGGACGTGCGCCTTTAGAATGCAGCAATTAATGAAACAGACGAAAACGGAATTACATGCCTAATTAAAGGGGGAGGGGGGGGAAAGATCTGAACTACGAACTACACCATTTAGTTCTTCAGCTAGTCCAGAATGAAAACGTTTTTTTCTTTCCTTTCATCAAGATCGGCTGCTTTTTCGCTAGAGAAGAATTAGCGCGTTATCTAACAGATATGTAAATTTTTGAAACACGTTTAGGGTAGCTTAGGTTTAGCAATACTGTAAATGTTTACATACCTTTTTTGTTTATGTCACTGATACGTAATCCCTACATAGCAAGATGGACACCTTCAGCTAAATGATATTTTTTATCCAAAGGTCTTTAGTAGTATAACCAGTGACAGCTCGTGGCTTGAAATCGTGGGGATGTTGCAACTTTCGAAATATACATACACACTGTAAGTACAGTGTACACGTGTTTGGATAAAATATCAAAATTATTGTAAAAATTAAAAAAAAATTAAACATGAAAAAATATTGTTTATTATAGACAAAATTATACAGTTTAGATTAATTCAAAATTACTTAAAAATAAAATCCATTCCTTTAATTGTAATGTCCAAATATTTAGAGAGACGGAGTAAACACGATAAGCACTACGAACACTCTTCTACTAGCGCAAACTGCATATAAACAACAGTGGAACGGACAGTGCCGCATTACGCTAATAGCTGGCATCTCACTATGACGTGCATATGCCTGCGCGCGTAGCAATATGACACTGTGGTAAACACAGTGCTGCTTCGCCCTCCTAAGTGCTACAAGATGGATTTTTATTATTTTTTATACAAAATAAGAGAATTGTATAGGATTGTTGATGAGAAAATTTAATATCACAAGGAAATATAAATGAATTAATAAATATATTGATATATCGAGAAAAATTGGGGGTGCTGAAGTTCCTCAGTGCCTATGCACGCCGCCCCAAAACATGTTATTGATAGAAAGGCATTTAATATTTTCTTATTTAATTTTTCTCCCTAGTTCTATTAAGTTGGTACGTAATCCATAATTACGAGTATTTCAATTTTTATCGTTTGTTATGATAATTTGAATCTTTTACAATTTTCTTAAGCCATCAAATTCTTAAGCCGTGGCTTCTAGAATGGGAGTGCTGTGGTTGAGTTATTTTTCGTAGAGTCTCGATAGGACTGCAAGGGTTCGAGTAGATGGTGGGGGGTGGGGTAGTGCAGATTAGAATTTACCCGAAGAGGTTACCCGAAGGACTCTATAACTCAGGCCCCAAACTCCAGAAGGCTGGTAATAAAAATTATAATTTTTCTCCCTAATTTTGTATCGTATCTTTAATTACCACAATTGATTTGATAACATAGTTTGATTTCACAACGATTTAATTCATTTCATAAAGAAAAAAATTGTAGGTTAGTTATTGGGGCACCTGAAATGCGACATTTTTTAAAATAGTACATTTCCTTAAAAAAAAAAAAAATACGAAAATTTATTTGCGAATCATTAATACAAAATTAAAACATTCTGTGCAAAACACAAGATGCTATTCGCTTATTTTCGTTTACTTTGAAGACATAAAGGTAAAAAAAAATGGATAGATCACGTGATGCGAATTTTAGAAGATGTATTACTTAAAATCGTAGTAAAAATTACAAATAACATGTGTCTAAGCTACAGTATAAGATTTATCGTCTAATACGGTGGTGAAACAGACTACTTTTGGCTTAATTCCATGATTTGTATGATAATAATAATGTTGACGTTGCTGAACATAAGAACTCGTAGACGTAACAAGAGAAATAGTTAATGAAAAAATATGGGATAGGCGCTGATGCATTTCTTGAATGCTACTATCCTAAATGTAAGATGAGATATGCATTATCTTACGAACAGTTACCAAGAAACATTAATCTAACCTTTAATAGTGTGTGTGTTGTGTCTTATATAAAAAAGAATTTAAAAAATAATTTTCAAGTATGCGCGATTAACTTAAATTCATTTCGACAGCTTGAACAAATGAAAATATCTTAATAATTAATGAATTATACTTGGATAATTTCGTGAAATTATAACTCACCCCATTACGATAAATTGCCTTTAAAGAGTGATAAAAAGATAAGATACGATTCTCGATTTCTTTTGCAATTTGAAAGCATGAAGAATGTCAATATTTACTTTTACAGCTTCAAAATGCTCAATTCTTGTACAGTTCATTATGGTGACTTTGGCTATTATAAATCGATAAAGTAAAGCAGGTATTATATCCACATAAAAGTATTATAATATTTCATTGTTTCATCATTCCAACTTACGTTTGTAACAACAATGTTGACAACAATTAGTCTTCCATGAAACACAGCTGTGATTGTTAATTATTTAATTCCTTATAAATCATTGGTAATAT
This sequence comes from Typopeltis vanoorti, assembly GCF_054136105.1. NCBI lineage: Eukaryota > Metazoa > Arthropoda > Arachnida > Uropygi > Thelyphonidae > Typopeltis > Typopeltis vanoorti. The sequence continues at coordinate 7,097,078 of NC_143560.1, read as the reverse complement.
TTACTGTTATATTACAGACTGTAACATTTAAATGCGTAATGCTTATTTTCGTAAATAGTAAAAATTTCAAAACTGTTTCTTGTTTTTTCTTTTATAAATTTATGCTGTCAATTGCATAATGCATATTCGAATATTACCCTTTTTAGTATACCCAAGATGAGTCGACTTATTATTATTATTATTATTATTATTATTATTATTATTATTATTATTATTATTATGGTTCGTGAAGATGTACACACCTGATATAAATGCCGTGCATACAACCGGATACATGATATCTATATTACCACGTAAATGATTGACCTTGTGTTGTAATGCAGCTGTATGTAGCCTACAGTCAATTCTAGTTTATTTATTCGATTTTTTGAATGCATTGCAAGGAGAAATTGGAATAATTATATTGCACTCTCTGACACTACACTTAAAAACAGATACAAATATTTTAAAGACAACAAAAAATAATAAAATTAATACCCATTCCTGTGGAAATGATTACTAATAAATAGTTCTATAGGAAATTAATAATTAAGGAAACGAAATAGAGGTTATTGATAGCGGAATTTGCGTATCATACTGTTTTCGTATTTTAAAAGTCTCCAAGCACAGTGTTTTCTTAAATTCCCAATTTTTTTAGCCTTTGTTGCCTAATGAACTACTTTGTTGCCTACTCATAGCGGTATTTAACTGAAGTTATATACTAAAGCTACCTTCAGTTCATTGCGCCGGAAATAGAAAAGTATATAATCAAACATTTCAATGTTTCAAGTAATTAAATTTAAAATTTAATTTGACTTTACATTTTTAATAAGCTCTCTTCTAAAACAAATATATCAATGTTTATTTAATTCCGGTTAATAGCAAAAAGCGACAACGCTTGAAGAATTAAATGCGCGGACTGATATAATTGAAAACCATCTTCAGTTGGATGTGGTTCTGAGAGCATTATTATCCTTACTAGCAGCTGTTCTTGCTTAATTATACAACCGAAAGGTGTTTTCCAAAGGTGTGCATTAGATTTATTAATAGAATATGTTCTATGGAGGGTTTGACAGTGGGAACTATAATCTCACGTGTCCATTCACAAAGTTTGTAAACAGCATCTCGAAAACTGATAAAAAAAAAAAGACATTTAGCGCCTGTAACAGCAACTCTTCGTTACTAATGTATGTCACATCACCGTTGGATGCAAACAATGTCAATAATAAACGCAGGATTAGAGTGACCCTGTAGAAGTGATGGCTAAGGTTATTACTAGTGACAAGCAAGGACTACCCATACTACTAGTCTTCACGGTTAATACAATTGTTACGTTCAGTGGATAGAGCTGCGCCCTTCTCTGTCATAACCATGCAGTTAGCTGTCACTCCGTTAGTCGGTAATATAATGCTAGTCTCAGTGGAACTTGATCACAAGAATATAGCTATGTAAACATTCCGCTGATAGATAGCGCTCTCATCAAAAGTTATAAGTATGAATGTCTGTATATGTAAGGTTATTCTGAAAAGGAGTACTTTGTTTTTTATTCTCCTATTTATGCTTCTCATTTCTGTACGAATGAGCTTCTTATGTGGGCCACTCAAGTAGCTTATCTTATAGAAGTTATATCACTGGGGAATCTGTGAATGGTAGCATTAATAAGGAATATTCCTTCGGATAGCTCCTAGACAGGAACTCACGGCCAAGTACCAGCACAACTGTCGCATTAATGATCTAGTACCATTACAGCAAACGTCTGTATTGATGCACTATTTATGGAACTTAAACACACGTCATGTACAAACAAATATTATTCCAAGCCGGTATTTCAATAATATATTAGCATATGCAAACGTGTGTTTGGATTATTATAAAAGTGTTCAATAGATGGAATTCTATTTAAATTGATTTAAGTGTATTTCAGAAAGTTATACAGGAAATTAGCATTTCCAAAAAAAGTAAAAAAAAAAGGAACCAGTATATAAAGGAAGGGCAAAGATGGGAAAACGGCAATAAAGCAAAGACATCAATCTAATCTTTTGTGGAATAATATATATTCTTATTTGTTATACGTATTCATATTTATTCTCCTTAAATTGGATTCATTTACAGAAAAGACAACAGTAAAGACATTTGGTACGATGAAACCCCAAAGGGGCTCAGATGGAAGTGCTTTCTTCCCCCATTTCATTCTGCTTAATGCGTACGCATAATATTCAAATATTTACATCAAATAAAAATGTAAAGTACCAACAGTAGATTTAACTACTGCATATAAATGAGAAAATATGTTCTTATGCGCTAACTTTTATTTCGTTGGATTTACTTTTTTTATTTTTGATGCAAATTATAAATTTTCACAAGGGTGTCATCATACGCCTAGCAGGAAATGGTGCGTTTTGGTTGTGTTTCTCATTTCTTTCTATGAGATAAATAAATTGCAGCGGACTCATTTCATCTGGGAAGCGAAATAATCCACATACAGCGAAAACCTTGCAATGATACGAAAAATCCCGTGAGTCTAGGTGTCAAACACATGGGAGCTAATGAAAGTTTGTAAAGGGACAAATGTAAATCCCTAAGAAATACATTAATACTATTTGTGAGAGGGAACGGTAAAAATCGTATTTATAGTGACGTAACTAATTGAGCAAATTCGTTTTTGAAAGCACAGCAAAATATTCCTTAAAAATGATCGTACATCTCGGTAATAAAAGATGGTCGCGAAACACTGCTTCTAATGTTTGCGTTGCATTCGGCTTGAGTCGATCGTGCTCTATGCTACTCTAAAAGAACTTTCAATTGATGGTTCAAGAATGTTAAAATTTCTACCGTCCTTCCTGTATAATGACTGACCAAATGGAAGACAACCGCGTATCCAACATTCTAGTCACTTTTGACGGAAGAGCGGATTTACTTGATGAGCACACGAGGCACACTTTGCATCTCTAATAAGAGAAAGTGCGTCGTCTAGTACGTACACTAATCTCTGCCAAGACCATTATTACGGGTCAATAATCTGACACCGGATTATCCAAGATTCTTCTAATCTGACAGATTTTTTTTTCACACTTGCTAGAATCCCTTAATGACGTGTTCTCTTTTGAAGTGTTACGTTTAAATATAGAATAATTTTATAGGATGAATATTTTTTGTTTAATCCAAAAGAGTTGCTTAACATTTGTTCTACTAATCCATTACATAATTCCTAAGGGACTAGATCAACACAAAATGAATTACGTAAGATACTTTCTTTGCCTCTACGTCTTTCAATGAGTCAGATGTTCTGTTTTAATACACATGAAAAACATTCTTTCTTTGTACGAGGAATTTTAGAAGTGCTTTATTGAGATATTCTATCTGTAATACGACATTTAGTAGGGGAGTGTTGACGTTTAAAGTTTGTTTTAATATCGTAAGTATATTGGTAACCAGTGTGTTTCTGTAGTACAGTGTTTCCCAACGTGGGGGCGTACGCCCCACAGGGGGCAATTAGAAAAGGACGTTGCATTCGTCACCTCATCACCGATCTACTCAAAAAAACTCACCGTTGTGGGTGATAAATTGTCGATGTTGCAACCCTGACTTTCCGAGAAAAAAAGCTGACATCACTAATACAGCAGTGAACATAAATGCAATATTAAGAAGAACTCTCAGAAAAGCAAAATGATGAGTCGATTAGAACTTTATTCAACATAAAAGGAACAATGGAAGGGCTTTCTGACGAGACAGAAACGAAATACCGAAATTCAACTAGTTTTGCCAAAAAAAAAAATAAATAAATACTGTTGCCCTTCCCGTCATCATATTTAGTTGAATGTGGCTTTAGTGCTGTGAATGACTTGCTACTGAAAAAAGAAATCATCAGGATACCGTGGGGATTTGAGATTGAAAATGACTAAATTAGTATCTCAAATAAAAACTCTTTGTAGTAGACATCAAGCTCGAGGATCGCGTTAACTTGGATTTTATTTTCCCGAGTTCAGTTCGATTTATGTTTCATAATATACAAAGTGTAATATAAAATTTATATTCATTGAAGAAAGTCAAATTAAAAACTGTTTTACCTACGATCCTTTTTTATTTAAAGTACATATTTATATTATTCTTTTTCAGACCTTTACTATTATGCTAGGGGGGGGGACATCAAAATCTTTGAGCCGTTGAGGTGAGGCATGAATCAAAAAACGTTGGGAAACACTGCTGTAGTAAGATTAGAACTCTTCCTATTAACCAACGCAATCGTTGGAGAGAGTGATAGATCGAGTTCAGAAATGCCCGAATATCTTGATGACGAACGAAAGTTTTGCACTTCATTTGATTTTAATTCATTTTCAAGAAAAAATTCTCACGAACGTCACCCCTATTTGGGAATCTAGTTGCCGATTGTTCGCTAAATAACGAGTGCATTTATGTTTCAGCCATTGATAGAAAGAAAACTGAAGAACTCTCTCTCTCTCTCTCTCTCTCTATGTATCTCTTTGCACCACGTATTTCTACAAATAGAAGCTGGCAGTCGACTTCCTGTTATTTAGTAATTTTATAGTCTCTTGGTTCTCATAAATAAATTCGTGTATCCTTCACTTACAATATTTCATTTTCATTACATTAAAAATTACCTTGTCTGCATAATAACCAAACTATTCAACGAGTTTCAATTAATTACTGCATTTCGCCATTTTCTTTTTGATTAGTTATTGAAAGAATTTTGAGTTCGTAACTTTTTTTATACATTTTCTGTTTTCTTTTTTAATTTCTGAAACTTGCTTATGGTTATTTCTTTCTCTCATTTCTTTAAAATATTTTAGATATTTTTCCATTGAAGGTTTGCAAAAAAAAAAAAATTATTCGATTAAAAAATATCCTCTATTATACCTTTAACATTATTTGTAACTAAAGTGTATCAAAAAAATAAATCGATTGATTACAACCAAAACTTTTTCATTTTATAATAAAAGGGTTGCAGATTATGAGAGAGAGAGAGAGAGAGAGAGAGGAGAAAAGCATACAGTATAGCATCAGCTAATTCCTTTTCGCTTGATAAGCTCTTATAAAGGTCCTTCGCATCTTAGACAGGATTCGAGTCCTAACCAAAGGACGTGAGGTCTTAGCGACTGAGCTATCGACACTCCATATTATGTCAATAATATTAATTTAGATAACTAGTACTAAGTATAAGTAATTAAACCGGATATTCCATCAATTTAAACTCATTAAGGTATTATATTTGACAACTGCCTGCGCTACTGTCTGCTTTACCAAATGAAAAAGCCGAATTTTTAAGATAATCATGGGAGGAAGCTGAGGCAAGGATGTATCCCTGTAATGTGTTCGCTAACTTTCTTTTCTGTTTTGTGAGAAGGAAAATCAAAATTGTTTGGAAAAAACATAACTTTGAGAACAGCCAACTGATTGCTTGTGAAAGCGTTTAATCTACATCGACCTCAAATGAGTAGCTTTATAAGAATTTTCCTTTCACTTGAACATAGCATGCAGGATAAGTGCATCCAATTTTAAAATTATTTTTTTGGTCAACAATGAATGAATGGCAAACCCTCATGCGTATGTTTGTAGGTTAGCATTATTATAAATAATACTTTTTTAAATAACAAAAACAATAACATAGCCTAAATTAAGGATCTCATTGTTAGGGAGTAATTGTGCTTTGTAGGTTCTGCATTATTATTATTATTATTAATACTTTTTTAATAACAATAATATAGCTTAAATTAAGGATCTAATTGTTAGGGAGTAATTGTGATTTGTAGGTTCTGAATTATTTAATAATACTTTTTAATACCAAAAACAATAACATAGCCTAAATTAAGGATCTCGTTGTTAGGGAGTAATTGTGATTTGTAGGTTCTCCAATATTTATTAATATTTTTTAATAACAAAAACAATAATATAGCCTAAATTAAGGATCTTATTGTGAGGGACTAATTGTTATTTGTAGGTTCTGCATTATTTATTAATTGTTTTTTTTACTGTAATTGTATTTTTTTTATTTATCATCATTTATCACATGTTCTTCTAACGTTCACAATGAAGATTATTCTGAATTTTTTTGTATAATAATTTTTTTGTTTATAATATTTTGATTATAAGAATAATTTATTACATTATCTTTTCATGTTACATAAGAGTATTATATTAATGATATCATCACATAATAATCAGAATCTTCAGTATCTTCTTTATTGTTGTAGACTTTACTAACTGTTTTATTACATAATCTGCTTCTTTTTGTGTAAGGATTATGTGTGGTTGAGTGAGGCGAGTTAACTCACCTACTTCGAAGCTTGGGTTAGCGTTTTGAAGAGAATGGGATTTAGACTTCACTATTTATGTTGTTGGTACTGTTTATGTATGGGATGTTGGCATCGGATGCTGGTGATTTGTGATGTGTATATTACTGTTAATGGTATATTAACTTTGTTGGTATATTTTCCAGAGTTCGTGTTTTAATGTTCTGTAGTTATCTATTTGTTTTAACTTTCTTGGTAGGTTGTTGAGTTGCGTGGATATCTGATGTGATCTCACAAAAGAACCGTATGAGTTGTTGAAGGGTGTGGGGATGTAGAGAGTTGTTGTGGGTCGTGTTATACGATATGTGTCTCTGTTGTTTCGATAGGTGATGTTGAAGTAATTCCTTGTTAATGTCATATAGTGTTTCAGGTTTTTAATGATCAGAATTCTGTGTATCGCCATGTGCTTGTCGGATATTGGTTGTTGCGTGTAAGGTGTCCAGATCACTGTTGAGACGATTTTCCTGTGTAATGTTTCTAATTTTGTTAGGTGGCTGTTTGATGTATTTGCATAGACTGTTATTCCATATCCTGAGTAGGGATTCGCAGATACCGTGATATAGGAGTTTTTTTATGTTGTGTGGAATAATGTCTTTAACTTGGAAGAGTTTTGCTGCGATGATCCGGAGTTTGGTGTGTAGGTATTCTATATGTTTTGTCCATTTAAGGTAGGAATCTATATATAGACCGAGGTATTTTGCGTGTGTTACAGGTTTGATTTCGGAACATTGGCAGGTATTTTTGTTGTTAATGCAGCGGTATGTGTGACAATGTATCGATAGTGACGCGGGGCGCATGATTCTTGGGTTGTGTATTATCAACCTCTGTGTTTTTGTGCCGTTGATTAGAATTACGTTTTGGTGGAAGTATGTTGTGATTTCGTTTTAGGTTTCGTTTCTTGTTGTGCTTTGCAGAGAGCCGTGTTGATGTCTGTGTAGATTGCTACTAGTGCAGTGTCATCTGCGTGTTGAAATATTTGACTTCTTATGGATATGTTATGAACATCGTTAATGTATATGTTGAATAGAGTGGGTGATAATATGGCACATTGAGGTACATCGTGTTTTATTTGTATACCCCGGATGTGACATGTAGCTATTTTTGTTACTTGTGTTCTGTTTGAGAGGTAGTTCTTGAACCATGTATGCAGTGTTCTCTTATACCTATTGAGTATAGTTTGGTGAATAGTATATATAATATAAATAATCAAATTTAATAATAAAATCAATAATAAATATCTAAATTAAGGATTAATAATTTTTTAATAACAATAATATAGCTTAAATTAAGGATCTCATTGTTATTGTTACGGAGTGATTGTTATTTGTATTATTTATTAATACTTTTTAATAACAAAAACAATAATATAGCCTAAATTAAGGATCTCATTGTTTGGGAGTAATTGTTATTTTTTATTTCTATGGCATGCTGCATTGAAAACTAATATTTTAATTCTTTCCTTCCTTTGTTCCTGCGAATGCTTTCCTAGAATACTGTTATTACTCCTCATTGGTTTCTTACTGGTATATTTTATATTTATATTTCTATATATATTCACATTATGAAATATTTTTGTTTCTATAATCCTAAATTTAGATAAAGCCATAAAAATCTCCGCAGCTTACCAAGTTTCGATATTTGAGAATCCATGAATGAATATATCTTACAGTGACATATTTTCGAGATGTGCAGTTACACAAGTAAGCTTTCAAGACGTTGCCAATATTAACTGACTGAGTATAATATATTGTCAGGGGGATGATAAGGAACATGACATTGTTAGAAACTATTTCGTAGTTGCAGCGGAAAAGCGCCCCATAACGCATGTCAAACGTAATCAGAATCCGAGTACCGCACTTGGATATTCTTATAAAACCCAACTTTCCAACCGCAGAGTTCGAATAAGCTTAAATGAAACTCCCACAAGAAAATCTCACAAGAAAACTGTTTTCAAAAGAAGTTTTCTTGTGAGGATTGGGGAAAGGTAGGGGATTTCTAAAGAAATTACCCCAATCCATAGTGTACAGTATTCGGTAGGGAAAAGGTTCTTGCGAGCCAGTAGCAGAGGTGGAATCAATGTTCTTGCTTAGAAAGTGAAATAATGATCAGCTGAACTATTTTAAGGTAGAAGTGATTCTGTAAGCGATTTAGTATTTCCCGGAAGTAAAAAAAAAAGTGAATATTTTAAATTTCCCTGAATAATATTATTTTGTTCTTTTACAGAATTTAAAATAGGCATTTTCAAATGCCTATTCTTAACTTCTTAAAACATAAATTAACCTCAGGCAAACAGAATCAAATCGAATCAAATTAAGCAGAACACAGTTGCTGCAAATCAAGTTGACAGTTAAGTAGAACAGAATCAAATTAAGGACTACTTATACCCTACTTACATTAGCCTAATAATTCATTATTAGTTTTTCCCGTTACAGTTCTAAAATTGCTCTTCATCTCTAGACGCAATATTAATGAACATGTTTTTTTTTATTAGACTAAGATATTGAAAATGGCAGAGGAGGATATTCCTGATATCAAGTGAAGATTTTTCAGATAGCTTTACTTTTGCGATTGAGAAAATCAAAAAATAATAATAATAAATAAATAAAACGGAAAACATGAATAGAAAAACTTATCTCAACAAAATTTGTAATTAATTAGCGTATGATGATACACCGCGTGAGTCCCATATGGATAGAACCGCACTAGATTGTTTTTTATTTTTTATTTTTATTTTTTTATTTTTGTCTCTCACTTGCATGTTTTCCTGGCCGGTTTGCCTATTCTGAGGGACGAAAAACTCGATTTTCTTGAAAAAAAAATCCTCTACCTCCGTATGAGACCGACTAACTCACCTTTCGTCGAAAGAGACCAGGTGTTTATGTCGACTGAGCTACGGAGGTTCTAGTTTTGTAATAAAAGCCGGTAATTGATAAAACAAGCAGACTTTGAGCGTATCGAAAATTTTGTACTATTTCAATCACCACTTTCTTCCTCAGAGTCATTATGATTGTCATTAATAGAAAACAATTTCTTTTTAAGCCTTATACTATTTGGAAAACGTGATCATCAAAGTGATGATCACTTTTTCCAGGAATATTCACTTTGCTTTCCATATTCGTGCAAAATACTATGGGGATAAGTTCAGAAATATGAAAATTAGAATAATTGACAGAAAAATTTCCATTCATCTTTATGTATCAGATATTTATGGATTACGACTTGTAAATACCAGCGATGATTTAACCTCGATACCATTCCAGCATATATTTTAATGTAAAATTCTCCATGTGCGTTATCTGTATCAATCTTTTCGAAAAGAAACTTTGTTTTAGATTCTGGCCATTGTTCGGATGTGTCCACCCCGTTTATTATATTCTTACAGCCGATAGTCCATTATAATTTTCAGCCAATTCCCACTTTACCCAATAGTTTTGTCCAATAGCAACTTAAGCGGTTTTATTCTCGCGAAACTAGATAATCAACTCAGAAGTTTTCATACTTCTGTTATGTTCACACGTCCCATTTTCAGATGCCCTCGTTTCTGCGTGCATTTATCAATCACCCACCTGGCACATCATAAAACATACAATGTTTTCCACAAGAGTTCCGCAGAAGCCAATCGGAATCTTTTTTTTTTTTTTTATCATTTTTCTGTTTTGTTGTCTAACTTTCTTTAGGAGCGCCTGGATGGCGTCTGTGAAATAGACATTTTCTTTATCTCATTGATTATTCAAGGCCACACAATAGACGTCATAATGCTAAAGTTTAGAACAAAGCCATACGTCACACCGTCCTGAACAGTCTTGCAAGCAAAACAGAAAAAAGATTTAAAATTTATAACTGAACTTACTGAAGATAAGTTAGCTTCCACTTTTCTATCATGCCGAGTGCAGATTTTTTATTCTTTTTTTTTTATCCTGGACGCACACATGCATTCTCCCATCGGAAGCCATTGAAAATGGTTCACCTTCGTTTGAAAATGGAAGTTTCTGCAAAACCCGATGGTAAGATGTGTTCCGCATTGCTGAACACTTTCTTCGACTACGGCGTGTATTGATAGACGAAAGAGTGTGCGAAATGCAAAATAAATAATTTCACTTATCGGGAGTCGAAAGTAACAGAGATTATATAGTTTTCAAAGGAAGTCAAGATTATACGTTTTTTGACTTTCCATTTCTAGAAAGAGGCGTGGGTTTGTTTGTTTTTTATCTTGCCAAAAATTGTTATCTTGATGAACTTTGCGCTCTCATTGAAGTACGCTATCTTTTTTATTGTAAATAAAATTTTAAACAATTTTAAACGATTGAAATATATATATATACCTCTAGCACTGCAGTTAAAGAAACTGGAAAAAATCACTTTGTAAAGAGAGCTGATGCAGCTCACCTGGGTAAAGAGACCTCCCAACACGTAAACCATACTTGGAAACACTTCAGGGATCAGAGCGAAGTGCATATGGAAGTGGCACTGTGTACAAGTATACACTCCTTACTATCCCCTACAGCAGCACTCTAATAACTGTTTCAATTGCCCGTAGCTATCGGATGTGGGCATCGTTAAAATATACCAATACTGCAACAGTCGCAAATGGCAGTTTCGACAAAGAATGTTCGCCAAGCTGACTAAAATAGGTTTCTATCGGTAGCGAACAGGTTCGAGAACTCTTTAGGTTATTAGGGAAACAAAGCAGAAATTAAAGAATTTTGTGTTACATTTTTGTCTTTTATACACCTGTGATGATATTTAGATACAACAATCACGTTTAATGACGTAATCCCTTTTGAAAAAATCTATATTCCTTATATCAATTTTTTTCTATAATTAGATGATGCAGTTCACACTTTAATATACAATTATTGTTTTTTTTTTCCATTTGTAATTGACAAAATAAATTAGGAATATTGTTTCGTATTACAGGAGAAATTACATTCGAATGAAAGCATGTATTAGGGTTTATCGAATTACTACCCATGTAGCTAACGTTTTCAAGATAATGCATTTACTGTTTGCATTCTCCCATATTGTATTTTAAAGAAAGAAAGAAAGTCTATTTTTCAAAGAGAAAAATTTCTCGATACCGCCTAAGACCGGCTAACTCAACCTTAGTTAATAACGTTTAGAAAATGCTTCTTGTCGATGGAATTTGGACCCATATTTGTGCAATTGAACAATTGATCGATCGCCTAAATATTGGTTATAAATTACTTTTAACGAGAGAAGCAATGGCTATGTATTGGCATTTTTTCACCCATAAACCATTAGTTTTACTCCTAATTAGTTTCCGTCATAGTTTATGGACGACTGCATAATTGTGTTGCGTTTCTTGTTTACGATTAGCTGGAATCACTTCCGTGACCAATAATCGTAGTCCATTTCATATAAATCATTCTTTGCCAGTCATCAAGTGCGCGTGACGGGCCCATCATCGGTGCTACGGCCATCGTTCAATGGAGTGTTCCAACATCATTCACAAGAAAGCAGCTATTAGTCCAGATCGACTGAACCATTTAATTCCCACAACATAATCAGACTTATAATTTGTTTCGGCGTTCCCCCCCCCCGTGCCAAGTTTTGTATCATTAGCCAAGGGGTTGTTTGTCACCAGTGATAAATCTCGTGTCCGGGAACTGAGGTTAAAGATTAGAAGAAACCTTGGACTGTCCGATATGCTTCGCTCGTCAGCCTGGATACGAGGTAATAAATAATGGACTTGTTCTGTCAGTATAAACTTCACACATTAATTGCTTCGTGTGTGTGTGTGTGTGTGCACGCTGTGATTATTCTACGAGAGTTACCCTCCTAATCTGCTCCGTATATTTTTCTTAGTTTCCATAGTTAACTAACAGAAACATCATCCACTGTCATTAATCAACAGAATTGCTTTAAAGCTTGATGTGTCAAAGAACTTTTTTTGTTAGTCAGTTCCAAGTGACAGCACAATCCTGTGTCTCTATTCCGTGGGTTATTCAGTACTGGCTGTTAAACAGTAACGAACCTGAACTGATGAAAGCGCCATCTGTCAGGACTATTTCTATAAGTTTCTTTTGCTAACTGCTTCACAAATTCATTGATTTATGGGCATATCGATCACTGCTAATGGATCACGTTTGGGTTTATGTTTTTTCTGATTACTAAGTATTCGTTAAGAGTAATTTTCTTAAAAATTGGTACTTATTAGTACTAGATTTTTTCATATTCCCAGATTAGAATGAAAGTATTCTAAGACTATTAAGATATATTCATTCCATTTTATTTTCTGAGGAAACGTTATTACAGATTTAATGGAAGACCACTCCATTAGCATTAGCTGGGTTTGGTAATTTGGAATTACAGCAAACCATCTAAGACTATGAGGTATTACATGCTGTTAACAGACATTACTTCTGTTAATTACGTGTGGGCTTCTGAGCGGTTGACCTGTTTAGTAGAGATGTTTTACGCTAATAGTATTTAGGTGCTGTTCAACAGGTTATCGTAATGTTTTCGACAACGAAAGAGATAACATAGAGGAGGGTAAACTCTCATCTTAATCTTCGCTGTTATCTGCTAAACAGTTTTATTTGCGATGTTCTAAATAAGTAGCACAAAGAGTACTAAATTAGCCCTCTTTGGATGGCGTTCAGGTTGATCACACTACGTTTCCATTAATTGAATCAATGACTTCAAATCTCACTCTCACCCTTGTCTTTTAGAGAAAATACTCATACACAGACGGAGTTACCGAGCATCGGCAATCAGTCGGTTGTGAAGCACCTTTATCGTCAGGTCTTTTCCTGGTGAGTTAGTCGATCTCATATGAGATTGGGAGTAGTTTTATTCTGTATGTTGGTTCTCGAAAATCGGGTTTTTCAACCACCAAACCTGCTCAGTGTGTCCGTATATCTACTGACAAAAAAAAATTACTGTAAGGTAAGATAAGGAAGGAAGCAGGAAACCACCTTGTTCTACAGTTAATATTCTAACTAATGATTAGTGGGTAGCATTGCTAACAACCAACCATTAGAACTACTGCGTAGTTTTAATGATTTTCGCCACTTCTCCAGAGGTTACAGAATTTTCTGATTTGAACGCTACACTATAAGATTACTGATTGACTATTTATTGAGCTGAAGTTCTTTGTGTTTTAGAATATTTGATCAGTCAATAGATCAATATCAAAACATGAATAAGCTTTCAGGTGAATAGCAACCGATAAAGAGTATACCGATGACTGTTCTGTCTAAAAACATTATTAGTTATACAGGGTGGTTCAAAATTCCACGTGCAAACTTTGAGGGAAGGTAGAGAACATCAAAATCAACCTATTCACCTAGGAAAGCATGACCGGAAACGCCACCGGAAGGTCCTAACAGGGACACAGAGATACAGAAATAAAAGACACAAGGCAGTAAGTAGTTTAAAAAGCTTTATTAGGCGTAACTGAACAGTTCAATAGTAGTTGGATACATAATATGGTAAACGAGGTGCATGTCTACCATCTCAATGCTGGGGAACAGCGCCGCCTATCAGTTTCGGGTGGCATTTCCAGCCATGCTTTACTATGTGAATGTGATTGATTTTGATGTTCTCTATCTCCCCTCAAAGTTTGCACGTGGAATTTTGAACCACCCTGTATAACAACAGTTTCAAAAGATTTACTTATGCTAAGAAACAATCGATTAATTCAAAAAAAAAAAAAAAGAGAAAGAAACAGAAAAATAAATAATTTCACTGTCACCATTTATTTCAGATATTCATATTTAAATTGGGATAAAAATAAATTAGAGAACCATTTTGAATGAATTAAATTCAATTTTTATATTGGTCAAGGAACGTAAAGGATTTTTGGAAAGGGTTAGGCAATTCTAACAAAGAATTGCGATGGGGAGGTTAAAAATACCAAGAAATTGGACTTGCGGTGAGAAAACTAAACTATTCTAGAAATAGTAAAAGAAAGAACTTTTGCTTTGGTACCTCAAGGAGGGTAATTATCGATAACTTCACGTGATTGAACATTGGCTCTTTATTATTGAAAAGAGGGTTAGTGAAGCGATCGCTTAGCATGTAACGTGTAAAGTTAAACACTGTTGGGAAACAAATGGAAGTGGAAAGGTTACGCCGCCTTAGGTCAACACTCCGAACAATTCCACGAAAGTGAGAGAATCGTGAAGCCAGACATTAAGACTTCTTTGCTTGAGTTATCTCACTCGATACTTACTCTTCCCAACGTAGAGGAAAATTAAACCTCTAGGATTTGGATCAACGATATTCCCACAGGACGAGCAGTGAGTTCACGTAGTAGCGCAAGTAACGAATGATGTATCCATAACTTCGGTCTTCAGCTTACTAATATTTTTTCCCCCACCGCTAGAGGCGGTAGTGTAGCTACCACACGTTTGGAGATATTTGTGAGACAGTTGCAGCATTACTGGCAGTTTAACCAACGACAGAAAGAAATAACAACGATAAAATAAATGACAACGTCAGCGAAATTTGATAATCTCGAAGATATTTAAAGCGTTCAGTAAACAAACGGATAAGAAATTATGAAACACAAGCAAAAATCCAGCGATAAACATGTCAAGAAAAATGCCCAACGTCTTAAGAAAGCCCAGCACAGGAACTTCGTAAATCATTACGTCTGCTGTGTGCTGGCTACTGGTGTTACTCAGCGAGACATTTTCTGGAAGACAGATGGATAGCAGAGAACGGTTGCTATAGTCACCACGACGTCCTCCAACCCCGACATCACGGAAAGTTTTCTCTTTAGGGCCAAAAACGTTTGTTTATTCTCCATAGTGGAGAGGTAAGAAGAAGATCTGCAGGAAATGTAACTCATTTTAGCTGCGACCTCGTAACTAGCAACTGTCGCATGTGTGGACAGCTACCGTGAAAAATAGACCTACTATTTCGGTTATGTATAGCATTCCATGCAATCATCCACCTACAGAGAAATCCTCGACAGGCGATAAAAAAGAATCGGCCACCATTATACTGAAATGCGTAGGTTCTGTTTATATATTGGCTGGACGTGAATGTAGCAGACAGGCAGTAGACTTTGCCAGTTTGTTTAGACTGAAATTCACGTGTCATTCTCTAGCTATTCCCTCCCATGTGTATTGGTTAGTACTGCGTGAATACTAATATTTCATCAGTTTAATTCATCTGTTCAAGTTTTATTCTGTTGTCTTCTTGGGTCATTTCAACACAGCAATTTCAAGAATAGAAATTTTAGCCATCTCTATGCTAGATGGCTAACTCATCTTCAATAGCTCGCATAGACGTTCATGTCATCCTGGATGGATTCAAACACAGACCTTTCCACCAAAGATGTTCGATTGATCAGAGTATGAAGAATATAGCTGTCGTTATTTGAATTAATGTCTATGTAATTAATACCATCATATACCTTTCAGTTTATAGGTTTAAAGGATTAACGAGGATTACCTAAAGCTAATGCCCTATTTGAAATCAATCTCCTGTTCATCAATAGGCCCAATTTACGTCATTTATCGTGTTATTGTAAACTGTACGTGAATAAAGCTGATTATCATAGTGGCAAACGATAATTAAACATTAGGGTCAAGTGGCATCCAGATAGCAAAGGAAGTTTTGAAAAAGTACGCAATCATTTGTGAGGTCAAAGCACTTGATTACGAGAATCCAAAGATTAAAAAAAATCCAAAGTGATTATCATAACTGCGCTTATAAACAGCGTATTTTATTGACATTAATAATGTTGCTTGATCAATTACCTGTTCAAAATTTCGGGAAAGCTGTTTGAGGAATTAAAATCTCATTATTTAGTTATCTTTAAAGGTCGCTGGAAGGAGAAGTCAAGACTCAGATAGAGGGCGAAGTAGAGGCGTCAAGAGGTAGACAGATTCTTTTCAATATCTCGCTAGATTTTTGATCTTGTAGGACGCATTCGATGTGAAGAAATATCCCCTGTTATTTATCCGCTGGGGAGAAATTTGGACAATATGATAAACATTTTTCTTTCAGGGTTTTTGTCAGAAGTGTTTTCAGAGAGGCTGTGGAGAGGATATTTTCACACGAGGTAGACAGAAAAAGATATTTAGTAATTAGCATTGGTGGGGTTTCTTTGATCAGCTAAGCCGGACTTTTTAGACCGAAGGAATCCAATGTAGTCATAATGTTCAGAACCACCAATCGCTGCCAATCATCCAGTATGACTATAATAAAAAAAATAATGAAACTGTTTAAAATTAACTGCTTCGTTTGTTTGTAGTTCTTATACGAATGCATCCCACAATATTAAAATCCTGGGATTGTTTTTACTGTTCTGCAAAACGGGTTTTTTTTTCTTAATTTCTTTAAACCTGTTCCGGCACGGTTACGTAGTGAATGACGTAAATTTCTCTGGATTTAGAGAAAGATGTTGGAAGTTTTTTTCCAGTTGGTTAGCCTATAATAAATTTAGTTTAATCCTTTATCCAAGTGTAAGCAAACAAAGTTTGCGCCTGAAGTATCTTCAGGACTGAGGTAACTCGTGGTAAAGTTGGACCAAGATCTCATCACTCCTTGTCCCAGTATCGCCCGTAATGCAAAGCACATATCCTTGCGGACATGTATACTGCTATGCATTAAGGGAAGGGCCACTACCCAGACCGGTTTCGACCTTTATTGAGGTCTCTTCAGTGGGAGCTAGACCAAGAGGTGGTGATACCAAGGTGGAAGCAATAAAGGTCGAAACCGGTCTGGGTAGTGGCTCATCCCTTAATGCATAGCAGTATATATGTCTGCATGGAGATGTGCTTTGCATTATGGGAGATACTGAGACAAGGAGTGATGAGAACTTGATCCACCTTTGCTCGGAGTTGCACCACCTTACCTCAGTCCTGAAGATATTTTCAGGCACAAACGTTGTTTGCTTACACTTGGATAAAGAATCACACTAAATTTATAATAACATAAAACCTCTGAGAAATGAAACGCAAAGTAAAAGAACAAGTATGGAAGCTCACTTAATTAAAAAAAAAAAATAAGTATAATAAGAGAAACTCTTTGAGGTAAGATGATGATATCTTCCAATACACTTTTACTTTTGAACATTTAATCGTATAAATATCCTCCTTCTGCTTTAGTTTTCTTCTTCGCATTTCATACAACATCCGTTTGCTATTTTCGATCTCCAACGATCGCTATTTTCATCTCAGTCCCTTTAAGAGCACAATTGATGTAAATGGCAGTCAGTTTAAATACATAATTCCTGTTACCACGATTACGTTTGGCCAGAAACGAGATACTTCACGTGCGATAGAATATAATTGGATGTAATATCGTCTGTTTGCTATCGAGGACATATCGATCTTTGTAGTACGATCTGAACTGTGCAAACACGTCATGGAAGTGCAGTTACGAATAAGTAATTATATCGGTGATCAATCGAATCCGCATGCCCACACGTGTCAGGACGGAACCCAAATGGCAGTAATTCTCCCGAAAACGAAATGAGACGTGACTTAACTTGGTTCGAACCACTCGTTAAAATTTTATTTTCCCGTGTACTGCAGTAAATTGGCAGGCGTTTCAAACGACGCATTTTTAAGTCACGTAATATTGAATGACCCCAAGGGATAAATCGTGGATGGTCGTAAAAAAGGAAATTAAAGATTTCTAATGCTTTCTTAATTCCCTTATAAAATAACTTAAGAAGTTGGTTTCCAAAAGAAGTGGGTGGCTAATAGCAACATCGTCTTCGAAACACCAGAGAGAGAAAAACGGCATTTTTAGTGTTATGCGATGTTTGTATGCCATTGAAACGGTATTTGATGAATTACGTCACCTCCGTGGATCGCAGATTTCCCTCCAATCGCTTCCGAGTACCGAAAAGATTTCTGAAATATTCCCCGAAGGCGTTAAAATTTTCCCCCAAGAACACAGAGGATATTTAATCTTTCGACATGTGCTTCACATCTCGATCGATACCTCGGTCCGTTGTCATTTCACTGCACGTTCGGTGAAAGATGGGAGGCAGCCTTTAATACTATTATTCTCAAAGGGTAGGAAGCCCTAAGGCAGTCCTCAAGCTCAGACTATCAGCCAAGCAATCTATTTTATCGAGTCGCTGTTGTAGAGAGTTAAGTAATTAAACAAGTCCTCAGACAAAAGGTTGTTATTAAAAGCGATGAAGGAGGGGTCTCTAATCGGCAGTGTGGTCAGTGTTTCTTTGTCACCAACACCTGCGATTCAATACAATTGGTACAGAACGGATTGTCCCTCTATTGTGTTAACGCTTAATATATATAAGAAGTACAATGCAGCGGCAAAGTAATGCAAACTATGATTCGGGATTTTTAAAGTAGCTCTGTTGAAGTTGGTGTTGTGAATCAAATACCGAAAATCCGAAAAGGGTTTGTTTAATAACTTCCACGAATGCTAAGCTGTGATGCAGAAGCTATTGGGCTGATTATTATAAGAAACGTGACACATTGAGATCACTTATTTTGAAAGGAGAACGAAATATTGAAATACAGTCATCCCTGTTAGCGCGATTAATTCAATATTATTATTATTATTTGACACCTCCAGGGAGTCGAAAGACTCATCGAGGGAGAATATGCCAGCAGCATCCAACGATATAATCCCTTCCAATTACTAACTGCGCTCAAACTTGCTTAACGTTTTGCGTGAGCCATTAGTAGCAGAGGCTCTACCAATCGACGAACGTTTGCTGGCTAATATGGTGGTGCATTTTCCCTTTCAGTCGTTTACGACCGTAGGTGACTTTGTAGGCATTGCTCACAAAGTATTCCTGGTGAGATTTTTACAGGGTACTTCGCCATTGCTTCTCCCCCAACTCCAATTTTATCCGCTTGGGACCGGCATATGGTTGGGACGTATTGATGACTGTAATCCATGTGTGTTCACGGGGTCGGTTTGCCTGTTCTGGGGGGGGACGAAAAACCCCTACTTTCATATGAGACCGACTAACTCACCTTTAGTCGAAAGAGACCGATAAAGATTCCTCACGACACTGACGGGAATCGAATCCAGGTCTTTCCGGCCACTGGGCTTTGTCTATACCGACTGAGCTACAGGCTCGGAAATTCGATATAATGCCGGTAATTTGTTGTCACGATATACACAGCAAGGAATCACCATCTACAATGAAAATAAGAAATGAAAATTTTGAATTCTCGGATTATTATAGGAAGAAATGATCTCACAACGCATCAGTAATAAATCTGAGATCAAGAAAATATGATCTCAGATTACCTGATCCCATCCTAAAAAAATACTGGTACATTGAAACATTAAAATAATTGCTACACACCTCCACAACGCATACTAACGGGAACTATTAAGTCACGATAGGTCTAAAATCTATTAGTCTAACATAACTGCAGCCAAGCTCAACAGATGATGTCCAAGCAGCTTCTGGTGAACAGTGCGACATTTTATATGAGCTTGTGTAGGTCTGTTAATAATAAGTGCGAGCCTAGCGTTATCCTGGAAACCAGACTTACATGAGTGAATTATTAACGTCTGGTATATCGCACGGAGGGTTTACGACATCCAAATGGCCCACTGGTGTCAGGGGTTTCCATTAGATGAGTGCAGAAACGAGGACATAATCTTTTTAAGATACATAAGTAAAATATCACTACTGTGGGTTGGATACTAATAAACCCATAAAAGTCAAGCAAAAATTTAACAGTTTCTCCCCCCCCCGCGCCCCTGTCTCTGTCCTCAGCCCAGCAATTTGGAAAGCTATTTTTACTCTACAAAACTGCCACTTGTTAATTCCATGGAAATTTTCTATGAATCTAAAAAATTATTTTAAGACGTCTGTTGCAGTTACGATTATTGCTACCTGTGCTCGCGTAACGCCAAGTGAACTGCCCACATATCTTATTAATGTCTATCATCGATCTTTCCTTAATCACGGTTTCGTGGTGACATGCGGAGGCTTAGCACGTCCAATAACTTCATAGTCCCCATGTCAAGTGTGGTATAACGTCCTTCTAAAGGCTTAACACACAGGCATTGTGACATTTAAGGATGAATAACCTCTCTCACTATGGCGAAAATTATCTTGTTCTTATTGAAAGCTTTGTTATAAAGCACTTTTGTAAAAATCTGCGCTTGTTAAACTATGGTTGCAGTAAAATTTGTACTTCTAATAGTTATAATTAGGTATTGCCGCAGTGTGTAAGTTCTGTATTTTGCATCGAATATTGCTACAGTACTAAGCGGTGTGACTACTTAATAGTGGTTCAAACTATTCCAGTATATGAATTAGACAGACATACACTGGAAATGCAAAACGTGTCCTTACTAGATACCGAAATGTACATCACTCAAGTAAAGTACTGAGTTTTAAGAGGAACAATCCCACTATTCTTTCTCTGTACTTTAATATACACTCTCTGTCCAAAAAGAAACCGAACTTTTCGAAAATAGAAGAAACCAGTGGAGCCACCTGTTGTATCTTTTTGTTTTTCGAAGGGGCAACCTTCATTAGTCTTGTGTCAGCTGTTTATGACCTTTGTTTCATTAGAAGCCGAGTTATAGTGCCAAAAGTGACAGTGTGTTTTGACGAACCGTAGGAAAACGACAGTGTTCAATTCGAACTTTTTGTGGTCTTCGGTCAACTTGTGGGGAACAAATCGCGAATTCAATTTAAGACGGCCCAAACGTTCAGTCAAAATGTTGTGCACAGTTGATTTTGGAATGGCCAATTCATCTTCAATCAATCTCAGGGACGATTTCGGGTTTTCTTTGATGAAATCACGCACTCTTTGAATGTTAACTTCGCTCAGTCCAGTTTTTGGGCTTTTCGTCGACCTCAAGCGTCTCACGACCACTTTGAAATCGCTCAAACCACTCGTAAACATCAGTATGCGATAAGCATTCATCACCGTATATGCTTTATGAAGCATTTTATGCGTTTCGGTAAACCTTTTACCAAGTTTAACACAAAAGTCAATCGCAGTTCTCTGTTTGAAACTCATTTTCCGACCGTTCGTCAAAACACACTGTCACTGTTGGCACTACAACTCGGTTTGTAGTGAAAAAATTGTCATAAACAGTTGACACAACACCAATGAAGGTTGCCTCTTTCCACAACAACAAAATACAACAGGTGGCGCCACTAGTTTATTCTATTTTCGAAAATTGGTTACTTTTTGGACAGAGGGTGTACATCATGGTAGAGAAAGACTTTGCAACGGTTTGAAAATTTTTGTGTTGTTTAACTTAAGTAGGAGTTGGTTGCTACTGAATGCAGCAAGCAGTAACAAACACAATCTATTTTCGCATGACAGGAAAACATGAACATACCCGTCTGATTATTTCCTTGAAATATCGTTTTTTGTTGTTGTTCTTAACCTTTTCTTAAGTGCATATTGGTGGATCTCACGGTCGCCATCAAGGCAGTCACTCAGGGAACTCACTGCATTCTGAGATACTGTCATGATGACTGTCTCATTCATTGCAGTTTCTCTTTCTGGCGTAAGTCCAACAAGTGCTGGATTGTATGGAGTGGAATTCCAAATGCCTTTTCTTTACACAGGAGACAAGGCAAATGCTGAACTTTTATGCAGTGATACCTTTTTATAAATCGATAAAACTTCACACACACACACACACACACACACACACACACACACACACACACACACACACACACACACACACACACACACACACACACACACACACACACACATTTTCATGATTTTATTAAACATTTTTGGAGCAGGCCAGCAATCTGCAATTTTATATACTATCTTCTTCTTTTATGGCACATTTTTTCTTGGTTCTTTCTTCCTCTAAAATGTCTCAGGAATATTCATTTACAAATATGAATATGAACAAGAATGCACCACTATAATTTCTTGCTGGCCCCCGAGTGAAATCAAAACTAGTTCATTCTTCACCTCTCAAAACTTGATTTACTGCATATTTGAAGTTTCTTAGTTTACTCGCTAACCGCAATGCCCTGTGATTGAAAAAAGAAACTGGTTGGAATCTCATCCAGGAAGCAAAGAAACATTTACAACGACTCAGCTGAAGATGAGTTCTTCAGCCTCATACCGAAGTCAGATTTTTTTTTTTTTTCAACTTGAATCGTTCATCTTGCAAGACGAACGATTGAAAGACAAAACTGGCCAGAACACACCCAAATAACTGATACAGTACATTAGCTTCCGACCGTTGGTTGTTTCGGCAGTAATTCAAACTAAATGAAACTTAGGAATAAAAAATCTTACAAACAGTTTACTTTCTTGCGATACCTTGACTTTTTTCTATTCCTTATCACATGTGGATTAAGAACTTATCTGCCCACACGAACTAACCAATCAGTCTATAAACAAACATTATGAATTTCCATGAAACCAGAGACAGAGAAAGAGAGAGAGAGAGAGAGAGAGAGAAAGAGAGCATCATTCTCTTACGTGAAACGATAACTGATTGCAGTTTTATTTTATTTTATTATTATTCTTTTTTATTTTATTTTATTTTTTTTGTAAGAGCTGCTCTTCAAAAAAAAAGAAAAAAATATTGTTCTGCTAATTAGCTTACTCAACGACGTGCCTACACCAGTAGGTTTAGCACCGTTATTATAGTCTCTAAACAACGTAGTAAAGTCAATTATCAGATAAGATATTCTAGCGTTACTTGTATCTCATTATCTGTAGAATGAGGAATTTGAAGCATTTATAACAACAAGAACTTAAATATCATACAAAGTACTTTATTGAATAAACTCAGTTTCATCAGAGGCTATTTTTTCGACATGTTCGAGTACTGATTTTAGAAAAGTAGCAGTTAATAATATTGCCATTTTATTTAAAATTAACTAAAGGTATATTTTTTCTTTTCTTTCTCCCTATTTATTTATTTTTAACACCATTTAATACAGATTTAACCAAGATTGTATGAAAATATTATTGGATAGTTTTTGTCGAATAGCATTTCGTTTTATCTGTTTTTAATCTGCAGTTATTACTTTGGAGGGCAACATGATGTAGCTTCTTTGCCCAGATGATTACCTGAATTATAGGGAATGAATAATTTTATTCTTCTAACAGAGCGGATATTTAAATCTTCGAAGAGGGATGGATGGCCAGTTGATCCGCGTATATTTTCACAAATGCTCTCGTTTTTATTATTATTATTATTATTATGTGACACCTCCAGGGGACCCAAAGACTCATCGAGGGAGAGTATGCCAGCAGCATCGAACGATTGAATCTCTTCCAACTACTAATCGCGCTCAAACTTGCTTAACTTTTTGCGAGCCATTAGTAGCAGAGGCTCTACCAATCGACCAACCTTTGCTGACTTTTTAAGTGGATTAATAAAGCATTTGGTGCACTTATCCAAATGGTTCTTTAGTCTAGAGGTCAGAGAACAGGTTGCAAAAGCTGCAAGAATATTAGGATGCTTGAACGAAACAAGATGGAAAAATAAACATCTTTACTCTAAGATGTTTATTTTTCCATATTGTTTCGTTTTCAAAAACCAGAATTTATAAAGCGGTAATCAGACCTATTTTGACATATAATGCAGAAACAAGACAGACAATAGAAAAAAAAAAGACAAATGTTAAACACAGGTGAAATGAATATATTAAGAAAAATACTAAATAAAACTAGATTAGATAAAATAAAAAATACAGATATAAGAAAACACTGTGAAATACAAGCAATAAATAATTGGGTAGCAATCCGAAGAATAAATTGGATTGAACACGTGGAAAGAAGAAGTGAAGATAGAACAATAAAGCAAGTCTATAGTTGGAAACCAAAGAATAAGGGAAGAACAGGAAGACCTAGAAAAAGATTAAAACATACTATTAAGGATGGTGAAGTCTTGGGTGCAACAGATATCACATCTAATGCGTGAAGAAGAAAAAGAAGTTCTTTAGTCCAAAGACTGATTAGTTAAATTATACTTGAGTTAGAACCTCGGATAGAACCTTAGAACTGAATAAAACATTAAATATTTTTTTCTCAATCCAGATCAATTCAAAATGTTTGAGAATATACTTGAACATGAAACGATAAATTTAAATAATAGCAAAGAAAAATATGAATATCTTTCTTCATGACCATCCTATTAAGTTCAGAATTAATAGAATTATTACGTAAATTGTAAGCAAGATAATACTTATATTATTACTATTATTGTTATTTTTATGAATGAATTAAGTATAAGGAAGAAAACGAAACTGTTAGAAACAAACGGTAAAAATGAAAGGTGAGAAAATTAGAAAAATCTAAGAAAGGAAAATGAAAAAGAATGTAAGAAAGGAAAAATAAGGGTGAAGTCGAAGGAAGGGAGAAAGAAAGAATGCAGGGAAACTGAAAGAAATAAAGGTTGGAAAAAAGTAACTGACAAAAAAGAAGTGGCAGCCCGTACATAAGCACTGCGACACTGCAGCACCTCAAGGAAAAATGAGAAAAATAAATTTTGCTTGTGTTTATAAATAATATCAATGCTGACAACATTATATAAATGCAATACATGTTAAAGATTACAGCTTATGTTTTGACATTGATTGAATAGTTAATAATTGGAATTGTTCGATTAACGCTTTAGATTACGAAATAAATGCACTGCGATCTAACGCAGTGTCGGAATTATCACGTTCGGCCAACTGCGGCTAGACTCGCCGATATTCATTTGTACTTATCACTGCACTTAACAAGTGAATCCGACACTGCTCGTTGAGCATTGTCGCTACAGATAAATTGTATGCTTGCGCGCGTTATTTCTGTGAGATACGAAACTTTTATTATTGGTGTGTGTTCCTGGTGAGGGTGAACTATTTTTGGGAAATCTTATTTTATTCTGTTAAAATAACATATAATTATCTATTTATTAATAGTTATATGGCTGAATTTTCAATAAAAAAAACATGATTTCGCAAATTTTACAAATTTTAATGAAAAAGTTATTGAAAAATTTTGTCAAGGCAAAAATAGAAGAATGGATTTTATTTTCAAATAATATTTTTAATAAAGCAAGTTTTTTAATATGTAAATCTATCTATTAATAAATCGATTACTGATTAGGAAAAAATGAATTATATTTCTTATTTTGTATATGCAGCAATCCCACTTAAATTTTCACCGGCTGCCACTCGAAGTGGGAACAAGGAAAACTAAGACAGAAACTATGGAGAAAAGTAAGAAAGGTGAAAGAAGTGGACAATAGCAGGGGAAAAAATAGAGATAGAAAGAAGTTGAACTAAGAAAACTTATGAAAAAGAAAAGCCTCAATCGTTAAAACGAAAAAAAAAATACGAAAACCTAAAATTAAGAAATAAAAAACATGCCTGAGAAACTTATCAAGATTAAAGAAAAATATATGAAATATTTTAGCCTATTATTCTGCAAAATTTGATAAAGGTTTGTCTCATTTCATAAAAAGAAATTTAATCTTGAGTCGACCAATATTGATGTTATGAAATATGGTAGAAAAGACTTTATTAACCCTCTAATCCCAAGTAATTCATGTCTGAAACTATTGAATGCGATTCGATGAACTCATCAATTTCGGCATCAGAAATATTTCCTTTTCAGCAACAGTTTGTAAACCGTAGTGGAAGAATTTCCTTCTACTGGCCTGAAAGAAGAAAATTGCTTCGATATTATCAGATAACAAAGCTGTCTGCAGCCTAATGGCCTTCTCTCTTTTGCTGTTCGGTTATCTGATACTCTTGAGATAATAAAAGAACCATAAAGTCAGCAGCGTATCGTATTTAGTGACGAAATTATTTTATTAATAGAATACCACTTAGATGAGTTATAAAATTGCAGTTTTGGATTCACATCTTTAGTAATGGATAAAAAAAGAGAGAGAGGTGAGAAATTGTTTAATATGTTTCTTACATTTTTTTTCAAAATTTAAGGACTGAACTATATTACTATGATAAAGAAACCTCCACAAAAAATATCCCCCAATTTTAAACAAATAAATATCCTGACTTGACAGCGTAAATCGGGATGCTGTTTGAAATTTATGATCTGTTAAAATATTAAATCAACTGATGAACAAGTAAACAATGATTTAATGAAATGGATCGATGAAAGAGATAAGTCAGCTGGAAACTGAAGAAACAAACCCTCATTACCGACCAGAGAGTTTCCTAATCATAATGATAGAGAAATCCCGTACGTATACAGAATTATCAAAAGGTAAACGCGGGTGAAAAAAACCACGCAGCAAATAAATTAAGGACGTTAATGAGACCGTACGAACGTTTACTAAATTCTAGTCTGATTAATTAGTTCGAGCTAATTGTATGGAGCATAATTTTGATCAGTAAAATAACACGGAACAAGAGCTTTACGATTTTATATAAACTAGTGAAGCCAGAGAAGTATGAAACATGAAAATAAATATGCTTACATTAGCGTATATATGAAGTCTGGAAAGATAAATAACTACTCCGATTAAAACTTCATGAAAGTTTTCTCAATTATCAAGAATAATTAGACCCTCGTTAAAATCTTCCGGAGGAATAAAAGATTTAAGAGGAATAAAAAATTAACAGGATTTAAAGTTTAGTTATTTTACTTAAAACAATGAGCTATGTGCGCAGAGTATGAGGGTTCTCATAATAAACTCATAAAGTCGTTTACCTAATGAGAATGGATGTTAAAGTTGGAAATCAATATACGCAGGGAAGACTTTAATGCAATTTATAGTTAGCCTATTAGCCTGGGTAAAAGTTTAGTATGGTAGGCTTTGGTGATTCAGATTAGTGTATTAACCTTCAGTCATTTTAATTTATCTGTTAACAAGTGTAATACGATGGGTTTCGAAAAGTAAGGTATCAGATTTTTTTAATAATGGTTAAAGGAAGTGAGATAAAACACGGTGCAAAGATAGACCCGTTAATAACGTTCAAGAAGACGGCCATTGCAGTGTGACCCTACTGTCTCATCACAGCTAATTCAAGTTGCAAGCTGGTGCTACTGTTCGGGTGTGGTCCAAAACGACTGTCCATGAAGTTATTCGCAAGCAAAAGGGGCTTCACAAAGTGACATTCACCACGAACTGGTTATTGTGTATGGCGAAAACCTGAACAATCATGCGCATCAATAAATTGGAGACTTTTATGGAGAAGCAGTGCATGTTCACTTATTTCTTGGTGTATAATTTCAGCTTCATTTTATTAAACATCATCAGGAACCCTTCTTAGTTTAGTAATTTTTCTATTAAATCGTATAAGATTTTAGTGGTTTTGTCAAAGAAGCAGGTGTGTTTTTGATGCAGTGAATTTGAAGATCGATATTGGGCGGGCAGGGCTCCACCGAGCAAGACAGAAGACAACGTTTAGCGCATTAAGGGCATCTTTCTAGAAGACTAGAGACTGAAACTGCATAAGTGGTGAACTGGAGTAAGTCCACTGTTTACCAAATTGTTCACGATGTCCTTGGCGTTCAAAAGATCTACTCCCGCTGGATTCCCCGACAATTGTCGGAGTATCCAGCCGGAGTACACCTTTTGAAAGCCAAGAGAGTGTGTCTGGAGAATCTGTTGTGATGCAGCGACAAAGGCGAGGATTTTCTCGCTCGCCTAGTCAGAGGAGACGTAACGTGGGTTCATCACTTTCTCACGGAGAGCAAACAAGACTTCATGACCTGGAAACACCCACAATCTCCTGGGCGCAAAAAATTCAAAACTGAACTTCTTGCCGAAGTGAGGAACAATCAATGCAGAGCTTTACTGTTTAGAAAGTGAAAGCCAACATCCGACCCAAACGACCAGGATTCCCGACAAGCGGCTTGATTTTAGTGCATGACAATGCTACTCCACAACGCTGTGCAAACCACTCCTGAGTTGTGCAGCGTAATCATTGGGAAACTCTTCCACATCCCCCCCCCCCACCTACAACCCAGACTTATAGCCTTCAGAATTCCATTTGGTCTCCCCCCCTCCCCTCAAGAAACACCTTTCCGGAAGGTATTTCACTACGGACATCGCCTAGCCTGATGAGGAAGCTCATCAGGCTGAGCGATGTTGGTTACTGGGTGTGGACACGGACTTCTTCAGTACTGGTGTTGATAAACTGAGCTATCATGCGCATCAATAAATTTGGAGACTTTTATGGAGAAGTGCATGTTCACTTATTTCTTGGTGTATAATTTCAGCTTCCTTTTATTAAACATCATCGGAAACCCTTCGTAGTTTAGTGATTTTTTCTATTAAATCGTATAAGATTTTAGTGATTTTGTTAATTAACTCATGTAATAGTTTAGTGATTTTAATTTGTCGATCCAGACAAATTAAATTTATTAGCGAAAGATATATAATTAGCCTGTAATGATTTCTTTAAGTAATATATTAGCCTGTAATGGTTTCTTTAAGGAATGTATTAGCCTGTAATGGTTTCTTTAAGGAATGTATTAGGCTGTAATGGTTTTTAAGGAAGACATTAACCTGTAATGGTTCTTTAAGTAATATATTAGCCTTAACTGGTTTATTAAATCGTGTATTAGCCTGAATTTTTTTACTAACAACTGATGTATTATCGTAAATTGATTGCGGTAACTAATATATTAGGAATGTATTAGTCTGTAATGGTTTTTTTAAGGAATGTATTATCCTGTACTGGTTTTTAAATAATGCATTATCCTGTAATAGTTTCTTTAAGTAATATGTTAGCCTTAACTGGTTTTGTTAAGTTTTGTATTAGTCTGAATTTCTTAACTAATAACTAATGTATTAGCGTAAATTGGTTACGGTAACTAATATATTAGCCTGTGAAATAGTTTAGTGTGATTTTAATTAGCGTCTTATGTATATTAATTTACTGATTTTAAAAACAATAAAAGGAAAAATCTCTTCTTATATTTATATTGAGAAAGTATATAATGACTGTCGTTATTTATCGCATAAAATAATCAATAAAATTCCTTTTGCAATTTTTAATTATCAAAACTGTTCTAATTATTCTTTGATTACTTTATAAAACTTCCTTCATTGCTGGATTTACATTTTAATCTTAACGAACAAACACACTTTATTTCACTTCGTCATCTTTTGTTCTGTTCAATTATGAACTTTATCAAAATATCAGATTATTTATATTTCGTTTCACCCCCTGTTATTCGCTACGAAGAATAAGATGATCAATTTTATTCCCAACACATATGACAGTCGGTTTTTGATAATGAAAGAAATACAATTTGCTTCTGAATATCCACGTACTATTAAGCACAAAAAATGCAAAGATAATCAGGAAGATGTTTTTTTTTTCTTGACAGGTTAACGAATTATCACAAGAAATGGTGTTAGACTCTTTTACATTTTTTAGTTCTGAAAAATGTCAAACATTACATAATATTTCGTTATTATTACACTAAGAAAGAAATAAATGAAACGCTGTCTCGGTAAATTCTACTAAATAATGATGTGTCACGTGTGAAAATCAATGTTGTACATTTCTAAAATTTTAATAGGAAACGCATTTGTGTTTGAACCAACTTGTTCGTATTTTTGAAGCTGTCTCTTTCACAACTCGTAGGTGATGTATTTCTCTGTGTAAATTAATGGTACGAGCAAATAATGGGGATGGATTGATTTACGACCATTTTGTAGTACTTGTTCTGATTTACGACTGTGATCTATTCATCGTTATTTCATTAGCTTAAATGCTTTGTGTTTGTATACTTCAAGCAGTATAAAGTGTCGCTATTTATTTATTCAGTTGTTATTACTTTTCAATTCTACAAGTTTCCACGCAGATGATTCCATTATTAACGGTATTAGAATCAAATAAAAAAGTAGTTGGATTTGTGAATATTATAACAATATCGCATATGTTTGCATAGCGAACACGTAAATATTGTAAGAGTTTTAAATGAATAAAACTTAAAACTCTCGTCAAACACTCCTAATTTATGATTCTTCTCACTTCACTCAAAAACACTGAAGCCATTTTGGTTCTATTTTGCTTATGAATTTTAATTTGAGGCAATCGCGTTGGTCTTTGTTTGCACAGGTGTTTTTTTGCGATAAGGAACCAAGTATTTAGCAGACAGTCCTGTGCTTGCTCTTAGCAGTTTTCCCAACGAGGCACGCGTCCGCTTTGCTTGTGTGTGTGTGTGTTTGGATGCAGCAATCAATATTTCATGTTGTTTGTGGGGTTTGTAAGGTTCGTGAGGAGCTCTGTTGACAATTCGGTGTACAGACATTACAGCCTTAGTAACCCTGCTGTTCTAAATCTAAAGCCCCGAGCGGGCTACTAAGTCCCTCGTGTGCTACTGAGAATGCGGGACATCGTCAAGAACCACGCAAACAGTAGAAACAATCAATAGGTAGTGTGCGTGTGTGTGTGTGTGTGGCAGATGAAAGAGTTCTTGATGGAGGTCAACAGCGTCACAATGCAGTCGCATTGCTAGACGAATTCGTTTAATGATATTCGCAGATATTTACAAGATTTAAATTGCATTTGTTTCTGCATAATTGAATATTGGTAACACGCGTTTTTGTTTTGGAATTTCGTACTGCAGATGAGAGCAACTTAATTTGTTGATGGCATTCATTAGATGTACAACTGTGAAGTAGTTGTGAAGGATATTAGAGATTAATTTTTAAATAAATCTTCAGCGAAAACAACTACGTACTCTGTCTCCCCCCGCTGCCTCTTTCTTTCTCTGAATTAAAGTTTCTATGGAGACTTTTATAATTAATTTTATAGCATTGCGTTAGTAATTATGGTTCATAATTGATAATCAAAAAAATTACGTGTATGTGTGATATCAAGAGAATTAGCCTTAAGAATTATATGGATGTCATCGTTCCACGTGTCTGATGCCATATCTTTATATGCAGAAGGCAGTGAGGGAGAGGAGAGATCTAAACCAAGCACAGCATGTTATAAAAGGGCGAAAAGCGGGCATATCCAGACCGTCATATCAAAAAATCATCAAATATTTTCTTACGAAAAAAATGATAGACTTATCAAGAGAAAAACGCATACCATAATGTTTTAAATATGTGAAAAAATTAAAAATAATTTTTATGAAACGCTAACCTTGAACAAAACCCATTCTTGGATTTACTTTTAGATTAAAACTTTCATCGTCAGATATCACTTCTACCTAAATAATAAAATAGATTTGTTTGTGGTTGACTAAGACGGAAGAAGTATCAGTAGACTTACATGTTACGATAAATTCCGAACAACCCAGTTTCAGCTACATTCCGAAGGATTTCTTCAATAAATGAAGTTCTCTTTTATGTAATTGTTGGCTGTTGGGTTGATATGGATCAGGAGGGTGATCCTTTTAAGCCAGCTGTAACTTTACAATTCGAAGTTTTCATATTGCTTTTATAGCTTCACCATGTATAGTTCTAATCGTGTAAAATAATTATTGACGTTACAAGAACTGGAATTTCTAAAAGGCAACGTGGTGTGGTGCATAAAAAATATTGCATTAGTAGAAGATTGTCAATCAAAATGGATATACTGAACCCAAACAGCAGCTTATAACAAAAATGTAATACTGAGAGGAGAAGGTTTGAAATTTGTATAGCTCTGTGATGAAAAGAAATCCACTCCTGAACCAATTGTTCCATATTATAGTGCTGATGGTAACCCTTTCCTGTTAGAGATAAGATTTTATGCTAATAATTGTAGGTATTTTGAAACATTAATAAAATAATTTCGCTAGCTCAAGCTGGCATTATCAGAGACACTTTAACCATGAATACTCAGTCAAGACAAAAACAAATGACATAGAAAACAACGACATCCCAGGTGTCTACAGTATCCTCTGCTAGTGTGAAGCTCAGCATTTTGGGCATAGAGGATATGCTACCTTGGTCATCGATAAAATACCATATATATTATATACTCAACGGACAACCAAAAAGGGAATCACAACATTGGAAAGCCAGGCTTCTTCAAAAATCCCAGTTATCGGACAAACTGTTCCTGGAACAGTACAAGTTCCAGAACCCTTTTAAACTATAACAGAACCGATAGGATGATCTTAAACATATTTTTCTTGCACTACTTATCCTCATTGATAACTGAAATCACCACAATGAGCGGCATTGTTACTATAAGCATGTGCCCGGCTTTGTTTTCTGTCTTCAATGTGTGTGTGTGTGTGTGTGTGTGTGTGTGTGTGTGTGTGTGTGTGTGTGTGTGTGTGTGTGTGTGTGTGTGTGTGTGTGTGTGTGTGTGTGTGTGTGTGTGTGTGTGTGTGTTGTTAAGTCGCCTCTGAAAATGTTAGTTTTAGCTAACAAAAATTTTATTCAGCAAATTATTTATTTGAACAAGGACATTTGGACAAGGAAATATTCCTGTTATTTTGTTTAATTCATATAAGCTGTATAAGCGTATACGGACACACACACACACACACACACACACACACACACACACACACACACACACACACACACACACACACACACACACACACACTAGAAATAAAAAAAAATGAAACTAATCTTAGTAAAGATATGTGGAAGTCGTGGCATATGAATGATACAATGTATCTCGATGCCCTGCAACTACGAAAACTAATATCAGACATCCCATCTTGTTGTACATATTGAATGTGATATGGATCCTTTAATGGTCAAATGAACTGACTTCTTATAAATCCTATTTTGATAAGTGGATTGGGGATAACTGATTTCTCTCTATTGGTTGCAATTAGTGTCAATGTGTGTTCTTTTTGTCCCGAATTTCGGAAGGAGTACCTTCTTACCTTTCTGCCTGATCACCAATTCGAACTTATCTTTAGCAAAGAGTCCTGTTAAAGGATTCCCATACATGGTTCAGACCAAGTTTTTACAGGTGAAGGATATTCACTCTAAACTACGCAATGAAAGCGAAGCAATGGACAACAAACTCGCCGACTGGTCAAAATACTAGATGGGAAAAAAGTTACATTTTGTAGAAAGATGTAAAATAGATGTATTCATCAATTAGTGTTAGACAATCGAGATCCATAAATAACGACCTCAATACACAGGAAATTCGACTTCACGAAGTTTTAGGAATCATCTTGCATAAATATCCCGCCATCCCAGGTGGACAGGAAGAATTCTTACATTTCCATCATATTTGATGGCAGTAAATATGATCATATTTTTGCCACTAAAATCTGTTTCCACCAGATAAAGTCACGATAGTACTCCTGGATCAAATGAACTCTCCTTTAACATGACCCCCATTATTCTCTTGTAAGTTTCCATCATTTGTCCAACGATGCTAGAAATATTCGCCCAGTTAAGGCCTTTATAACAGGTATCAGAAAAACACCATCACTCCACCTCTGTTGCTTCCAATGTTTTTCCAACATTATTCCTATTATTATGTTAATACTGGAATCATTATTAATAATTCTGTTTATGAACTGGAATTCATCACCCCATACAATTTTTCTGTAGTCTCATATCCAGGGGAGGCTCGTGCATTAGCACTGAGGAACTGCAGCAACCCCAATTTTTCTCGATATATAAATATATTTATCAATTTATTTATATTTACTTCTAGTATTTAATTTTATCATGAACAATCCTATAAATTCTCTTATTTTGTATAAAAAATAATAAAAATCCATCTTGTAGCACTTAGGAGGGCGAAGCAGCACTGTGTTTACCGCAGTGTCATATTGCTACACGCGCAAGCATATGCACGTCATAGTGAGATGCGAGCTATTAGTGTAATGCGGCACTGTCCGTCGCGCAGTTCCACTATTGTTTGTATGCAGTTTGCGCCAGTAGAAGAGTGTTCGTAATGCATATCGTGTTTATTCCGGCTCTTTAAATATTTGGACATTACAATTAAAGACATAATACTTGTCATAGTTTTTATTTTAGAACATTATTCGGGTTATGATAATGGATTTTATTTTTAACTAATTTTGAATTATATTAAACTGTATAATTTTATCGATAATAAACAATATTTTCTCGTGTTTAATTTTTTTTTAATTTTTACCATAATTTTGATATTTTATCCAAACGCATATACACTGTACTTACAGTGTGTATGCATATTTCAAAAGTTGCAGCACCCCCACTATTTCAAGCCACGAGCCGCCACTGCTCATATCTGTTCCTTCTGTTACATGTCTCTCAACTCACATCACATATAAAGTGCAGCTATCTTTCTTTGACGTCAGCCTCTATTTTTTTTTTTTTTGGTTGCACATTGTGACTTCTCCATATCATGAAAATATCTTTTTTTTTTTTGATATTCTAATGAGTAAACTCCCGGGGCAGAGCTGACTACTACCGGGTGCGTACCCAGGTGGCGGATCGGGGAACAGCCTTCAGATATGGAGGTTAGCTGCGATATAAGCAGAGCAATCTGGCGAATAAGCAGCCGTGGACCAACAGCGACTGAGCTATCAGGGGGTGGGGGTGCAGAAGTGGCAACTCTGTCTAACTTAAAACCTTACAAAGCCCAATGACAACTCGGTGACATGGCGAGTAGTGCCGCCATTAAATAAGTACCTGCTGGGGTCACCACCCCTGACATTGGGAAGCAGCATTGTCAGTACTGACACAAGGTTGAAGCCAAATGATGACGGAAAAGCTTGTGATCAGAGATTTGCAGATGGCAATATGATATATTGTGTACGTCTGTAATACTGCGGAGCAGAAAGCAAACGGAGAAACTACTGCTCTACCTTATCTCCAGAACAACCACCATGGCGAGCAAACCCTTACAATTGGCCCCAAGTTCCCGGCGTCCCTTAAATGGGACAGGGGTGCGAAGAATCTCCGGGCTCAAAATGGTGTCCACTTTTAAAATTGCAACTTGGAATGTCAGAACTCTGTATGAAGCTGGCAAATTAAGAAATGCCACAAGAGAAATGAA
Organism: Typopeltis vanoorti; assembly: GCF_054136105.1. Lineage (NCBI taxonomy): Eukaryota > Metazoa > Arthropoda > Arachnida > Uropygi > Thelyphonidae > Typopeltis > Typopeltis vanoorti. The sequence continues at coordinate 7,061,972 of NC_143560.1, read as the reverse complement.
GAGGCTGGGCATCCGGATTTTGGGAATTTGCGAGACAAGATGGCCAGGATCTGGAAAGTGTCAACAAGATAATACGACAATGTATTACTCTGGGAATGATGAGAACAAACATCGACATGGTGTAGCTGTAATAGTAGATGAAGAAATCAATAAATCAGTAATAAATTGGATTCCATTTTCTGAAAGAATAATGCTGTTACAACTTAAGGGAAATCCCGTTAACATAAATATCATTCAAGCTTATGCACCCACAACTGACAAAAGTGAAGAAGATGTTGAAGAGTTTTATGAACACCTAAAAGAGATTAAAAACCTAACAAAGAAACATGATATAAACATAGTGATGGGTGACTTCAATGCAAAAGTGGGAAGAGGGGGTGATGGAGAAATTGTTGGCGAACATGGCTTAGGCACCAGAAATGACAGAGGAGATCGCCTAGTCTAATTCTATCAGGAAGAAGATCTAACAATAGCAAATACCTGGTTTAAACTTCCACCAAGAAGACTGTACACTTGGAAATCGCCTCAAGATAACCAACATAATATTGTCAGAAATCAAATTGATTATATACTGATAAATAAAAGATTCCACAGTAGTATAAAGAGTGCAAAGACTTATCCTGGAGCAGATATCTCATCAGACCACAATCCCATAGTTGCAGAAGTACGTCTTAGATTAAAATCAGCTAAAAAATCCCAAAAGAAGAAAAAGAAAATTGATGTAGAAAAACTGAAAGACCCGAACATAAATAAAAGTGCCAAGACACAGCTTAACCTGCGATTACAACAGATTAACATAGAAGAAAATAAAAGTGTGGAATCTCTTTGGAATAGCTTAAAGAATGCCATCGTAACCACAAGTATTGAAGAAGTAGGTTATGTGAATAATATAAAACAACAGGAATGGATGACAGATGAGATTCTTTCTCTTATTGATACAAGAAGAATGTATAAAAACAAAGACATAGCTAGGTATACAGAAACACATAACATCATCAAGAAAAAAATAAAAGAAGCCAAGGAAAATTGGATAAAAAATTTATGTACTGAAATTGAACTGCTTCAGAAACAACATGATAATTTCAATCTGTATAAGAAAATCAAAAATTTCCGGAAAACTGAGGAAAAAGCAAATAGTGTCTCTAAGAGATGAAAATGGAAAAATAGTTCTAGAAGAAGAGAATAAAGCACAGATTTGGATAAAATATGTAACAGAACTTTTCAATGATACTAGACAGAAGCCTATAAATATAAAAGATAACATTCAAGGTCCAGCAATCATGAAATGCGAAATAGAGAATGCTATACGAACAAGTAAAACAGGAAAAGCCAGTGGACCAGATGGTGTGCAAACAGAATTTTTAAAATTATTCGAACCAGATAACATCAAACTTCTTGAAAAACTATTTAATAAAATATATGAAAGTGCTGAATTTCCATCAGATTGGCTCAAATCTACATTTATCACTATCCCAAAGAAACCCAAAGCGAATTCCTGTGGTGACTTCAGACTTATTAGTCTAATGAGCCAAACATTAAAAATATTTTTGAAAGTAATTCAGAATCGCATTTATAGAAAAAGTGAAGAAACTCTAAGTGAAACACAATTCGGCTTTCGGAATGGTTTTGGTACTAGAGAGGCCCTTTTCTGTACCCAAATATTGATACAAAAATGCATAGAAAAACAGAAATCTGTCTTTATGTGTTTCATAGATTGTGAAACAGCATTAGACATAGTCAGACACACTAACTTAATAGAAATCCTTCAACAAATAAGGCTAGACGAACAAGACATAAGACTAATAACAAATCTGTATTGGAATCAGTCAGCTACCGTTCAATTAGACAACATTACCACCAGTGATATTAACATCAAAAGAGGAGTGAGACAAGGATGTGTGCTCTCACCACTCCTGTTCAACATATATGCAGAAGTAATCTTTAAAAAAGCATTGGAAGAATGTCCAGAGGGAATCACAATAAATGGAAAGATTGTTAACAACCTACGATATGCAGATGACACCGTGCTAATTGCAGATAACATTATGGATCTCCAAAAACTCGTTGACAGAGTATACATAGAAAGCCAAAGAATGGGAATAAATATAAACATCAACAAGACAAAATACATGATCATCAGCAAACATCCAGCCTCATCAATGAAACTGACACTCAATGGGAAAAATATTGATCAAGTGTCAAGATATAAATATCTTGGTTGCTGGCTTAATGAACGGTGGGATCCAGAAATAGATATAAAGACAATTATTGAAGTTGTACGGCAGTCCTTCATGAAAATGAGAACACTATTCTGCAATAAAGACCTAAACATGGAAGTCAGATGCCGAATGCTGAAATGTTACGTGTGGTCAATTCTGCTCTATGGAGTTGAAACATGGACATTGAAGGCGACAACCATCAAGAAAATCGAAGCCTTTGAGATGTGGCTATACAGAAGAATGCTAAAGATATCATGGACAGAAAAAATTACCAATGAAGATGTCTTAAAATCCATTGGCAAAGCTAAACATCTTGTACAAATAATCAAGAAACGAAAAACATCATATCTTGGCCACATCATGAGAAACAGCAAATACCAACTTCCACAAACTATTTTGGTAGGAAGAATTGATGGCAAAGGAACTAGAGGAAGAAAAAGAATATCATGGTTTGACAACATCAAGACGTGGACAGGAAAGAGCAGTGCACAACTGCTCAGATTAGCACAAGAGCGCAGTTTGTTCGCCAAGATGGTCGCTGACCTTCGATAGAAGATAGCACAATAAGAAGAATGAGTAAACTATTATAGTAAATTCTTGATTGCTTATTTTATTTGTTAGGTTTACACCATCTTCTAAATTAGCACATTTCCATACAAAAATATTCTTTAAAAATATAAAATAAAATGCATTGAAATTAGCCACAAAATAATCTCTGCTTTGATTAACGTTTATTAAAACTTCTAGCAACACTTCCAAACAGAAGTGTCGCTAGAAGGCAGCACTGATCATACTTGGATATTTCCATAAGAGAATCATGGTATAGGATTATGTGGACATTGTCCCATTTGTAAAATGTCATTTATAGCGATATAAAAAAGAAGAAAATCGTAAGATGAGGGGAAAACGTTTGCACAAAAAAGGAAACCAACTCATGAAGAACGAAACTTTAACGACTCGCTCACGTGTACCTCAGGGTAATATAGTTTTCCCTGCATATGTTATTCAAAATCGCGTGTATTAGCATCGTCACAGCATGATGTCCATAATTACAACTTTCCACATCTTTTCTTGTTGCTCTAGAGCACAGCAGTGCCATCATTTTATCTGTAGGGTAGAGTTTGAGTTAAAAAACTTGTAACAAGGGAGATTGCGTCCTTGTTTCATGGATCCTTAAAATGGTGGCTCTCATAAAAAAATAAAACTGGTTAATATGGCGAACTGGCATGTCACGGCGTTATTGGCCGGATTAATCTACGAACCTTTAGACAGTTTCCGTGTGGTTTGTAATTAGTGAAGTGCTGTCTAGACTGCCGATGTTCGGAAACGCTTTCAGCATGCAATTAAAATAGATCAGAGGTGAATTTATTCTAAATGGAAGGAAATATCTCTTGGCAATTGTTAGACAAACAAAGCTACTTATATTGGAAGTTTTTTCCCACTTGGGTAGACTATAATAAATTTAGTTTAATCCAAGTGTAAGCAAACACTAGACATAATTGATCAATGGGACATCTAGACTTTTCCTAATGAAAACGAAATGATAGATTTTGCAAACATTCTACATGGTTTGGATTTTTCTAAAATGTATCCTGAAACTGTGATATTCACAATCACGTATCAATCAGTCCCTATTCATATCAACATCTCTGTGCGATAGTCTTTGATTATCGCACAAAGATAGTCTTTGATGTGAATATGAATGACTAAGATAGATATAGTTACTCGTATTCACTACAATGTATCAGTTTCCACGATGTTTGTCAAGCGAATAAGTTTCATGTTTGTGTTTAGCACCAGAGCTTCGACCAGTCTACTGCTAGGTAGATTTCCATCAAGGTAGATTACAAAAAATATAAAGGTAGATTTTTAAAAATGATCAAGAGTGCAGAGTTAGTTTTTATAACCGGTATACTAGTTTTCTGATATTTATTGCAAAATCTGAAAGGACAATATTTTTGTGTAATTCAAAGGACAATATTTTTGTGTCATTCAAAGGACAATATTTTTGTGCCATTCAAAGGACAATATTTTCGTGTCATTCAAAGGAAAATATTTTTGTATCATTCAAAGGACAATATTTTTTGTCATTCAAAGGACAATATTTTTGTGTCATTCGAAGGACAATATTTTTGTGTTATTCAAAGGACAATATTTTTGTGTCATTCATAAATGTATCCGTAAAAATAAACTGAAACGTTTGCAAGAGAAAGTTGTGAACTTGTATTTAAGACATAACTGCTTAATTCCACGATTATTTTAGTCTATTAGAATTGCGACAGAAGCAACTAAGGCTCTGACGTAAATACACGTTTTATACTGGTTTTCTTGTTTTGTAGGATGGGAGCAGCCAACTCATCTTCAGATGAAAAAATATTATAATGTTTCCTCGGGTCCTAACAAAATTCAAACGTAAGTTTTTCAGATCGAAATTTCGAACACGTAATGCAGTTGGAAAACACTGAACAGTGATACATGTAAGCTACCTTGAAACTCAGAATATTACTTGGCCAGTTTTTGATACATCGTGCATTTATTTGTTTCTAACGGAAATACTTTAAAATGAAGAAGAAAACACTTATTGATTTCCAAAAATTGAAAGACAACAGCTGCTCGCATTTGAATAGAAAAATAGACGATTTATAATTATGAGCCAGTAACTTGTATGAAGACAGCGAGAAAAATCGTTCCTCAATTCCGATTCCTTAGTCCGCTTGTAATGAAACTGCGGCAGTACCAATCAGTCGTTGCAGCTGTTTTCGATGCAATTAGTATTCGTGAGTTTCGTATTTCTGCTTCTTTGCTTTCTGTTTGGCTAAAGCAGGAGACGTTATTAAAATCAACGATAACTTCTAGTGTGTTAGGCTCAGGAACATACGACGCCGTTATATAATCACGACAATAAATATTTTGGATTATTCCATTGTCCTTGGAAGTAGATCGCGTTTTTGTATCAAAATTTACTAATGCGATTATAAAATGAGGTTGCAAGCCTCAGTCGGTTACATCTCTGAGATTGTTAGGAACAGGAAAATGAAATTCACACAGCTATTCTTCAGAATTTCATGGTCTAGCAACATTCCAAAGACGTTTTCTTATCCCAACGTGGCTGTTGGGGTAATAAGACAGAAAATTTGCATAACAATATCCCGATCAGGCACATGAGAAGTTGATCATTTAAGCAAGACGACAGTAACGGATGTGCAAACAAGTGGACTGGGAAGATCTTATTAAAGCAATGGAATGCATGTATCGCTGCTTCAGCTATTGTGAATGCCAAACATGTGTAAGCTTAGGAATGTAAATGTTGAACTACCATTTGCTACACGTTTAAATATATATATATATATTTATTTATTTATTTACCTCCACAGAAACGGAGAAGTATCTTTAAAGATAACTGGAATTTTCATTTTCATTTGCAAGCCAATATCTGTTGAAAATGAACTGTGGCTAACCAAGTGCCAGGCTTACAAATATTTAGCTCTGTATGGAAATCCGAACACACCTACTCCAAGACAAATCCACATACTTAACTTCCAAAAGGTTTTCACTACTATGTTACACTGGAGAATGTGGTGTTTGATTATTACAATGGTGTAATACGTCTAGTCTAGTGAATACGACTAGTCTTCATTACTTAGCGGACTGATCTGAAAACTACTTGATACCTTTAGAGACGATTGATGATGATGATGATGAATGGAATTTTGATGGTCCGTGTCATGTGAAATATATTGTGATTAATGAAAATTATAAAACATAAATTTCCGAAATATTTCGTTTGTTGGTGACTAAGACGGATGTCTCGTAATGCTTCAATGATGTGATGTCGTACGAAAACTTGCCTTCCATAGTTTAATATCCAGATCGCTATCATTTATGTCCAGCGTTGGAATCAAACTAATAGAACAAACAAATATTTCTTAAACAAAACCAGATGAGCGATATTTTAGCTTGTTGTGAAAGGCTAATGACCGATAAAAAAATAGTTCGTTCTTCTCCTATTCAATACACGCCGAAGGAAAAATATTAATTTTAGATAACCATTGATTGCATCAATCTAATTCTTGAACTCGATCAACAAATTCGCGAGAAATATTGGTGCTTATTGTTTGGTCGAATTTTTATGATACGGCATTCAATTTGTGAGAGGACATTCAGATAACACGCGCTCTTATGTGCGTGAATATTGGGAACTAAATGTGCAGTAGAAGAGATGCACGGTGTGTCTTCACAATGCACAACATCATCAAGATTCTTCACATACTTATTGGATAAATAGGGGACGCCTGGCTAGTAAACAATCGTAATCATGTCATCCATCTTAAGAAGTTATAGATTACACTTCCTCCTCATTCAGTTATTTTAACTGAACTGAGACGATCCGTTAATATCTGTGCATTCACTAACATCCTTGCTGTGAAATGTGTGTTAATCACCAGAAATTTTGTTTGGTGATTCTTCACTTATTCTGTGAGACTCGTTAAATCAATGAGAATACCTTATTTAGATGCACTGGGGGTGTAGCGTGAAATTCGTGTTTGGGATGACACCACATTAATATAAAACAAGATGTAACTAAGTTAGCATACGTGTGCAAGTTCCCAAACGCCACACGTAATTATCTGTTGTTCTCAAGAGAAAGAACACTTCGGTTATGAGTTCATGAAGCAAACAAGGATCAATTTATCGAGTGAACTTTTGCGCGATGAATCCGCAACAAAGAGTCAGTAATAGAATATTATGTTGTGAGTAACAGAAATTGCTTTAATTATCCCACACGTTCGCAATGAGGGAAACAGCACGGATTAACAACGAGTAGACAGTTAAATAGAAAATTGTAGTCAATAAAAATAATCATCAGTAGCTGTAAGAATTGTTTAAAATTTATTTTTCTTTCATTCTTTTTTCAGGAAGTTCGCTTGGGCAGTTTTGAATTTTGGAATTCATGGTACTGCAAAAAAAGTTCAATTGACTTCATGGTTTTTTTTTTTTTTTTTTTTTTTAACACAAAACTACACCCTTTGTCCAAAAAGAAACCGAACTTTTTGAAAATAGAAGAAACTAGTGGCGCCACCTGTTGTACCTTTTTTGTTGTCGAAAGCGGGCGGCATCCTTCATTAGTGTTGTGTCAACTGTTTATGACATTTGTTTCATTAGAAGCCGAGTTAGAGTGCCAAGAGTGACAGTGTGTTTTGACGAACGGTCGGAAACTGAGTTTCAAACAGAGAGCTGCGATTGACTTTTTGTGTTAAACTTGGTAAAAGTTTTACCGAAACGCATCAAATGCTTCAAAACGCATACGGTGATGAATTCTTATCCGTATTCAAGTTTACGAGTGGTTTAAGCGATTTCAAAGTGGTCGTGAGACGCTTGAGGACGATGAAAAGCCGCGCCGTCCATAAAGTGCGTGAATTCATCAAAGAAAACCCGAAATGTCCGTGAGATTGATTGAAGATGAATTGCGGACCAAAATCAGCCGTGCACAACATTTTGACCGAGAGTTTCGGCTTTGTAAATTAAATTCGCGATTTGTTCCCCATAAGTTGACTGAGACCGTTTCGCGACCAAAATATGTATCGAATTGAACATTGCAAAGACCTCATTAAAACCGCACGTAGGGACACAAAGTTTCTTGGAACGATCGTTACTGGTGACGAAACGTGGTGTTTTGAGTATGACCCCGAAACAAAGCGCCAAAATGCTGATTGGAGACCACCAGAAGAGGGGCATCCGAATAAAAGTCGCTTGGAGAAGACAAAAGTAAAGACAATGCTGATTTCATTTCTACGGTTCCAACGGCATCATTCACAAAGAATTCATTCCGCCTGGCGAATCGGTCAATGTTGAGTTTTATCTCGAAGTTTTGAAGCGATTCATAGCGAGAATTCGTTGCGTACAGTATGAATATTGTGACGACCGACCGTTCATCAAAACACACTATCACTCTTGGCGCTATAACTCGGCTTCTAATGAAACAAATGTCATAAACAGTTGATACAACACTAAGGAAGGTTGCAGCTTTCGACAACAAAAAGATACAACAGGTGGCGCCACTAGTTTCTTCTATTTTCGAAAAGTTCGGTTTCTTTTTCGACAGAGAGTTATAGCCTTTTATGTAAAATGAGAGTTTCAGTTTATAGCGAGAGTTAGATTGACAGTTTGATGGAAGTTTTAGGTCCCTCCATACCTAAGTCGGTATAGACGAGTCCATTGGTTGGAAAGACCCGGATCCGATCCCTGTCTACGACATAAGGAAACTTTCCCCTTATGATTACCCCTTATCAACAGTCATGAAATTTGTTTTATAAATGAGACCGCTCATAAGTTGATGATATGAGCAGTTGGCTATGTTGCCTTAGAATAAATGACATTATCAAAAAATATGCGTTTTTAGTTTGATCGAAGTCATTTGTCACAAATTGCATTCATTCACTCAAATATCATTTTTAAGAAAGAAGTTCTGATATGAAGGAAGTCAGAATTATCTAAGTCAAAGTATGTTGAGTTCCGTCATAACTATGGCCTTTTTTAATGTTCGATTTCTTTAATTTAGCCATCTCAGAGATTTGTAAATCTCGTTATCGTGTTAATAAATAACAGAAACATAAATGTATTGCACTTACAGAAATGTTTTTGCGATAATTCCTTGAAGTAAAATGCAAATTTAATTACTGCGATGCCTGCAAATTGAAATTCATGAATTTCTCTCTCATTTATGTTGCTGTAATCTGTTAAAGTTGAAAATAACAAAAAAAAATTACAACCGTAAGGGACTAAACAACTAAAGCGTAAGAATTTACATTTAATTTTGACCTTTCTGAGAAAGCTAATTATTTCTAGACACGGTAATCATTTCTAAAAGGAAACGAGAATTTGATTCTTACAAAGCTAGAGAAGAGTAATTGCATGAAAAAAAATCTAGAATACAAATTTTTAAAAGGCAGATGAATGATTTGAAAAATGTAACTTCGGATATTCTCTTATATAATAAAATTAGCTTGGAGAAAATTCTGTTTATTTTTTTTATTACTTCATTGAAGTCGTCTGCTCCTAAACAATGAACATGTTCAGGGACCTTACAAACGCATAAAATGGAACTAAAAAGGGGAAATACATATTTGGATTCCTAGCGAAACACTGAAAAGTATATAATCTATATTTGTCTCATATACAAGTCCAGTGAGGGAGGACAGGATCTAGTTGATTGGAATTACAGCCGAAACAACTAACTCGACGAAGACAGTGAATCATGTTTCTTAATTGAATGGTCTCCTTTCTTTAGGATGAAAGAAAAATCCTGTTATGTTTGTACGAAACAGACAATTCATTTTCAGTTGAAATCCCCTTATAGAAGTTCTAGACTGGATTTGAACTCGTGTTTTTTTTTTTTTTTCAAGAAGTTATTGCTAATTCAGTTTATACAAACGAATACAATAAACTAAACTAAACATTGGGAAAATGAGCATCTTTTCAGTACATCACTTCGTGTATAGAGGCTTAAGTGCTGTGAAGATATAATGTTGGAGGTTTAATGGATTTTTTACAACACTCAGAAAGGATTAAAAAGAATTTAATACTTCCTATATTTCGTCCTAGTCACTAGGACATCTACGGGATTACAAAAATAACTAATGTAACATAACACAAATATCATACAATACTAAGCCCAACCACGTGGGTGACACTAAAGTCCTATCTAGGTGGAGCGCCCTCTAAGGGCGGTTGTAGGTGGCCTGGAATATAAAGTAGGACATCTGGTGATGATATCCACCTAGATAGGACTTTAGTGTCACCCACGTGGTTGGGCTTAGTATTGTATGATATTTGTGTTATGTTACATTAGTTATTGTTGTAATCCCCGTAGATGTCCTAGTGACTAGGACGAAATATAGGAAGTATTAAATTCTTTTTAATCCTTTCTGAGTGTTGTAAAAAATCAATTAAACCTCCAACATTATTTCAGTACATCAGTTCTCTCTACCATTACGAATACCATTGTACTTTTATAAGTTTCGCAATGCAATTTATTTCATTTTTTTTTTGAAGCAATAATGTAACTTCTATTTTAGTTATAATCTATAATTAAAGCTTGCGAATAGTTTAAATATTTTTGATTCGATTCTAAACACATCTTTAAACACTCTATGCATACCACTATGTACGATAATAGTATGAAAACGAGAGCCGAAAATAATTTCAACAATTAGCTTGCTATGTTTCGTCATCTAATTATATCATCTCATCTTCCTTTTATCCTCTTTTACCTTTCGATGTCAAGGGTTTATTAATCATCGGACCTCAAACCGTTCACAGGATAAGGTGGTAGGCCCTACGTCCCGGTGTATTCTATGTCCTGTAGTGTTGAGTTCTGAAGGGTGGTTTGACTATTTTGTGGGATGAAAAACCCCAGGATAAACTGAAGGAAAAAACCCTGCTGTCCACGTCCAAGATCGGTTAACTTGGCTATGGCTGAGGAAGATCCTTCAGCTCCACACGTCACTGACGGCAATCGAACCTAGAACGCTCCTTCCTGCGAAGCGCACAGCCACTAGGCTAACCGCGGGGACTGTCATATAATTATTAATAAATTAATTTGATTTCCTTACTTCTGATTTTTATAACATACGCATCCGTGATTCCAGTTTTACGCGTAGATTCACACCGTAACATGCAGGATTGTTGTCCGTATGAGACTGGCTAAGTCACCTTTAGATGAAAATCCTAATAGAGGTTCTTCGCGTCTTGGACGGGATCAAATATGCTTTGATGTGAAATTTTATTATCAAATTATTCAACATACTATTATTATATATACGGAGAACAAGTTAATAGGCTATTAGGATAACGATCAACTCATTATTAATAAAAATCATGCCATCTGGTGACAGCTCAAATCAAAATATGTTGGAAGTTTTTTTCCACTTGGTTAGACTATAATAAATTTAGTTCAATCTTTTATCCAAGTGTAAGTAAACAAAGTTTGCGCCTGAAGTATATTCAGGACTGAGGCAACTCGTTGCAAGGGTGGATCAGGCTCTTATCACTATTTGTCTTAGTGTCTCCCATAATGCAAAGCACATCTCCTTGCGGTCATGTATATGCTATGCATTAAGGGAAGGGTCACTGCCCAGACCGGTTTCGACCTTTATTGAGGTTTCATCAGTGGAAGCCAGACCTAGAGGTGATAACAAGGTTGAAGCAATGCAGAAGTCATATTTACCTGTACTAGTTGCCAAAAGGTGTCACATTTTATTATTAAATTACTCTGGATTTAGAGAAAGATGTCGGAAGTTTTTTTTCCACTTAGTTAGATCTCAATAAAGGTCGAAACCGGTCTGGGTTAGTGGCCCTTCCCTTAATGCATAGCATCATATATGTACACAAGGAGATGTGCTTTGAATTATAGGAGATTACCAAGACAAGGAGTGATGAGAGCTTGATCCACCTTTTCCACGAGTAACCTCAGTCCTGAAGATACTTCAGGCGCAAACTTTGTTTGCTTACACTTGGATAAAGGATTAAACTTCATTTAATCAGTCAAAATATCTTCTCCCATACGCATATATGTCTTTAAATAGCTTCTAACAAGACTCGTCTTTGATATTTCGTTATTAATGTTCTAAAAGATGGAAGGCAGTGTTTCACTGAATGATTGATAGAAAAAATCTGTTTACCACGCAAAGATATCTGAAACTTTGCAAGAAAAGGGGATTATTTCACCATTGAAAGTGATCTCCAATTTGTCGATTCCAAGCATTTCTGTTATTCTAGAAAGAGAGCAAGAGAGAGAGAGAGAGAGGGAGAGAGAACGAGAGAAACTTGTATAAAAGGAGGCTATGAAATCAACCCACTGTTTATCACCTGCTCAATTCCATTGTTGGCTCTCCCTCCGGAGTCATGCAATCTACCCAGTTGGGACGTGACTGTGTTTGGAAGTGCTGCGAGACCATTACGTGCGCTTCTGCACGGAACACTGTCGGTCATGCAGGAACTTTCACACTGCTATCCTGTTTACAGCAAGAATTTAGAGGTGCATGGATCGCGAAGTTCCTACCGGTCCCCCGCAAACACGTACCGACCACTAGAGGTCGGATTATATCCACAGGTTTGAAAAAAGGAAAAAAAAAATCTGTTCTTTCTAGGCGATACTGGGTGGATACGCAACTAAAATATTCCTGTCTTCGGAATAAAGGACATTTCTTAGCACGTGCTCGTACGATAGTTGTCAAATGTCTTCTTCACACGATAGAAATATGTCGTGTGACCTAACACACACACTCTCTCTCTCTCTCTCTCTCTCTCTCTAATATTTATCTGATGGGATTCAAAGGAAAGTCATTTTTAGTGTTCCGCCCACAAATTCCTGTGTGGGAGGAACATTAAAATTAGTGGGAGAATAAATGGGAAGGAATTTTTCAGGGTGTCTTGAACAAAATTAATGGTAAACGATGTATGATTTTTTTTATAAATAATTAAAAACTATTAAATAATTAATCAATAATTGTCTTTTATTCCGAAGTTGAACATGCGGCACTCCTTTAGTTTAGTCCCAACAAAAATCGATAAGCAATTGGTCTGTATACGTTTATTTTGAATAATTGAAACAAACGTATGCGGACATAGTCGGTAGTTATGATGCTGCCGACATAATGCGCTCTCAAACCATAAAGAGCATAATATTTTCTCAATTAATAGTGTTGTTTCGTTCGTTCGTTTGTGTGTGTGTGTGTGTGTGTGTGTGTGTGTGTGTGTGTGTGTGTGTGTGTGTGTGTGTGTGTGTGTGTGTGTGTGTGTGTGTGTGTGTGTGTGTGTGTGTGTGTGTGTGTGTGTTTCGGTGATAAAAACAATTTCTTCAGGAGGAAAAACCCTACTTGCCTCAAAGATCGACTAGCATGGGAACCAACTAAAAAAAGAAATGACTAGAAATAGATAAATTTTGCCAATAGATAAAAGAGGAGGATCAATCCAAGCAGGAGTTAATCTTTGATACTTATGAAGAGAAACGATAAAAACATCAAAAGTGGAATGACATACGAAAAGGAAGAAGAAACCGGATAAATATACCAAAAGGAAAAAAAATACTTAAAAAGTATTTAAAAACGTGCGGTTAGCCTAGTGGCTGTAAGCATCGCAATCATATGCCTGGGGAAGGAGTGTCCTGGGTTCGATTCCAGTCGCCGACGTGAGAAGCTCAAGGATCTTCCTCAGCCAAGTTAGCCGGTCTTGGGGCGTGGACAGCAGGGCTTTTTCTCAGGTTATCCTGGGTTTTTCATCCCGCAAAGCAGGGAAACTGGCCTTAAGAACTCAACACTACAGACATCGGATCCACCTTATCCTGTGAACGGTTTGAGGTCCGATGATTAATAAACCCACGACACCTCAAGGTAAAAGAGGGTAAAAGGAAGATGAGATTAGTATTTAAAAAATGAAATATTCGCTGAACTACACATCTAGTAAACAAAATAAACATTACAGCTTTATATCTGCAGAGAAACTGCAGATATACTGGAGGTTGCCTCCACTTCTCACTCATGGAAAATGTCTAGACGCTCTAACATTCCGGTCCATACACTTCTATATTACGTTTAAATTTCCTCTTAATAATTTATTGCAAAATTCAGATCTTCCCCAAATGCAATCAAGATTCTATAAATGTTAGATGAACTTAACCGTGTATTAAGAAAGCCGAGAAATAATAACGTTGCTCTGGAAAACAACCGAAATTCACTTTCGCAAGATTATTGCTTATAAACAAGATTGTTATAAGTTCGGCTCCATACACGTGCTCGTATGAATAGGACCTCAGTAGTTAGATATTCACAAAAAAAAGAGAGAGAGAGAGAGAGAGAGAGAGAGATAAAGCAAACATTCAGATTATGAATAAAAAATGTACATAAAATGAATGAAATAAAACAAATCGATATCTTCCATTGATTAATATATTTTTTTCTGATGATAGAGAAACTATACAGAGGAATAAAGAAGGATAAAATTAGGAAATTCGAGATTTTGTTTTCATTAATAAACATAAATATAAAAGGTGTTAACAATGAAATTTCTGAATTGCAAATCGCCATTTTTAATTCAATTCAACACGCAACAGACATTGAATGCAGGAACGAAACATGAGCGTTGGTCATTGTTACAGAATTTGACATTGTTGGTCTCAGAGCCAATAATGTAAAAAAAAACACAATAAATCTATATTCATCCAAATATGGATTTATTCTGTGCTGACTATACATTTCTTCAAAACATCTGATTATTCCACATTGATGTTTCTCCAAAATTCCACAAGGAGGGACTTATACTCCTAGTGGATGTGACGTATTCACTAGTACATTATCTCTGTCAATATTTATCAAACCAACTAACTCCACGTGTAGGAAAAAAGTCATCTTATATAACAAAAACTGTATGGATTTCATAAACTAAATAAGAAACATTAAATTAATCCCACGGATATTCTATCGACTTTGGATAATAAAAGAAGGTACGAAATAGTTTATATTAAAGACATGGTTTTGATGTCTTTTAATAAGTTAATAGTTTTAATAGTTTTGATGTTATAACATCAACACTATTAATAACCTATTGAATAACTATCAGACCACAAGACAACAAGCAGACGACTACAAAGACTGTTTCCTTATCATATATCAAGAACAGACAAAATAGCAAAAGTCCTATAAGAACATAACTTAGAAGTTGCCTTTAGATCTCTATAAAAAATCTCCATGATGTTAAGATCGCCTAAACAACCACATCAACCTATGAAGAGACGAAGAGTTTATAAAATCTATTACACTTGTTTATTTTTTTACGTTGGAGAGATTCTGGAGAAATCCATCTGAAAGAATATGTCCAAAATGTGGCGAAAAATTGAGCGCATAAATCCTGATTGGCCTTTCACGACAGCAACGAAAACAATTTCGTCAACATTATCTTATTTCTGCGTAGTTTTCGCTAGTATTATTTAATAAATACTTTTTCATTATTTTACTATTTAATAAATAGTAACTAACTATGTATAGACTAAGAAGTAGACGAAACAGATTTCAGATGTGTCCATTTAAATTTTTCCATTAATTTGTCCACTTAAATAAATTACATTTTCATTTGGTTTTAAAATTTACTATTTTTAATGCAGGCAATATAAAATGAGTAAAACATTATCATTCGCTATTTTGTGAGAATCATTTTTTGTGTTCCAGAATCTTTTGCAAACCTCTTCCTTCAAAATTTCAAAAAGACAGTTGCATGATTTCCATTGATTTAAATTTCGCATTCCATCCGCTTTATTTTTTAACAATCGAAAATTGTATTTCTTCTTTTGAATACAAAGTATGATTTTGAGAACGAGATAAAGAATACGAATTTGTGACATAGAATGCTTACCTGATATCTTTGTTTTATAGAGTGCGGTAGCATACTTCTTTTACATATGATATTCATCATCAGATCGGAAAAGGTGCATAAGAATCTATGATGTCATCCCTTGCCCGATATTCGCAGCTATGAATAGATGCGATCGATTGGTGCAATTAAATTTAGATCGCAGCTGAAACGGATATCACCAACTGTTCCCAGGCATAGTTTTTCAGAAAGATTTAACGTAACCGGAAGGTTCTGTTGAGTTGGAAAAAAATAACTCTTCTTGAACATTAAAGGCTCCGAAAAAATATTACTGAAGAAAATATGAATTCTGTGGCTTTTGAAATTTCAAATATCAAAAACCATACATCCTTATTGCTATTTTCCAAGTTAAAAGAACATAAGAACAAATTAATAACTCCATACTTGTGTTCTTAAATTAAAAAAAAGAAGTATTATTTTGAGTGACATTTTTGAAATACATTTCATCTGCTCTTGTGTAATATTTCTAAGAATTTCTGGCAACAAAAATTAAGTGAACGTCACGACTGCAAACGTTTAGTCCATAGGAGACTGTCTGTATGTTCTTTGACATTTCAAGGAGCCACAATTACTCTTGGAAGGTTTTGACGTTCCATTATTTTTCTTTCTTTATTTTCTACATTTTATCTGAGTTACTGCAAAGAGCAAAAATAGGAATATCTGTAAAACTTGACATACGTATCCATTACGACGAGCTCTTCAAGCGCTGGTTATCACCAGACAGAAGTTCCTATCGGTTATCTCCAGGCTAAGTTCACGCAGCATTCCCGGCTGTTAATGCAGAGTAGCTGTAAAGCTAAGCGATCCGTTTGCATGTGTAATAACAGCTTTTTAACAACGAAAAGAAAGTGATCTTGTTCTGAACCAACTCACTTCTCTCTATCCCCCATTCTTTCCCTCTTTCCTTGCTGTCACTCTTGTCTCCCATTAGCTCCTATTAGGTTAATATGTTTGCAACGTTTGCTTCAAGCTCCCAACTTTAAACGTATTACTTCAAATTGTACTCCAGAAGTTGTGTGCCTTGGATATAGAGCTTTTGCCAAAGTCTGTCACGAGACAAGATAAAAATCAATAGAATCAGAGAGTACTCAAACTTTTTTTTTTAAACTCCGTGCTTCCTGCCAGAAAATAAACCCTTAGAACCAGCACTTATTTGATGTACGGAATACAATTTTGTTGTTTACTTAGCGAACGTTCAAAAACACGATGGGAAACATTTTCATTTTTTTTTTTTTGTCGATGTTGAAGGAAGTAAAAGCTGATTATAATTCCCATCCATCTATGTAGCCCCATTCACTTCATATAAATCTCATACTTTTAAGTTTTATGTGACTATGAGAGATCATCTCTCATGACATGTACTACAAGCTCGTGGTACGCTCTCTGTTCTAAACATAGATCATCATCTGTCAATACGATTTTTATTTCTCATCATTCTTTCACTAAGGATAATGTTCAGCTGATGACAACGAATAATCTTTCTAATTGCAAGTAAATACTCTTCGCTAATTGATACGGTAATACTGTAATAAATTTAGTTTAATCCTTTATCCAAGTGTAAGCAAACACTTGGATAAAGTTTACGCCTGAAAATATCTTCAGGACTGAGGCAACTCGTGGTAAAGGTGGGCCAAGCTCTCATCTGTCTTAGCATCTCCCAAAATGCAAAGCACATCTCCTTGCGGACATGTCTAATGCTATGCATTAGAAGAAGGGCCACAACCCAGACCGGTTTCGACCTTTATTGAAGTCTCGTCAGTGGGAGCCAAACCCAGACGTAAATATGACCTCCATTGCTTACACTTTAGTACCACCACCTCTTGGTCTAGCTCCCACTGATGAGACTTCCATAAAGGTCGAAACTGGTCTGGATAGTGGCCCTTCCCTTAACGCATAGCATTATACATGTCCGCAAGGAGACGTGCTTTGCATTATGGGAGATACTAAGACAGATGAGAGCTTGGTCCACTTTTACCATGAGTTGCCTCAGTCCTGAAAATATTTTCATGCGCAAACTTTGTTTGCTTACACTTGGATAAAGGATTAAACTAAATTTATTATAGTCTAACCAAGTGGGAAAAATCGTCCAACGGTTATGCTGTGTTTTACCAGGAGTCCTGAACGAAAGGTTAAAATCTAGGGTATATTTTATCATTTCAACGAAAGTAACTGTTGGATAGTCTCCTGCTCTTGGGACCCAGCAGGCAACTTCTTTTCAAGTCACTTCCTGTAGCCAATAAGCAAGATATTAGTTATGAGGATAAAAAAGATCTTTTTTTAAAATGAATGCTGTACTATTTACTAATGTACAGCATTCATTGATGGAATAAATGATCACATATTTTTATTTAAATTACACTGTGTGATATAAGAGATGTGGTTGTTAGTTATATAGTTAACTTGTCTGTTTCGTTTCCTATTTAAGCGAATCTACCCTTTCCGCTAACAGAATCTACCCTTTCAGCTAACAGAATCTATCCTTTCAGAAAACAGAATCTAATCTACCTTTTCAGCTAACAGAATCTAATCTACCTTTTCGGCTAACAGAACCTACCCTTTCAGCTAACAGAATCTACCCTTTCAGCTAACATAATCTACCCTTTCAGTTAACATAATCTACCCTTTCAGCTAACAGAATCTACCCTTTCAGCTAACAGAATCTACCCTTTCAGCTAACATAATCTACCCTTTCAGTTAACATAATCTACCCTTTCAGCTAACAGAATCTACCCTTTCAGCTAACATAATCTACCCTTTCAGCTAACATAATCTACCCTTTCAGCTAACATAATCTACCCTTTCAGCTAACAGAACCTACTCTTTCAGCTAACAGAATCTACCCTTTCAGCTCACATAATCTACCCTTTCAGTTAACATAATCTACCCTTTCAGCTAACAGAATCTACCCTTTCAGCTAACATAATCTACCCTTTCAGCTAACATAATCTACCCTTTCAGCTAACATAATCTACCCTTTCAGCTAACATAATCTACCCTTTCAGTTAACATAATCTACCCTTTCAGCTAACATAATCTACCCTTTCAGTTAACATAATCTACCCTTTCAGCTAACAGAATCTACCCTTTCAGCTAACATAATCTACCCTTTCAGCTAACAGAACCTACTCTTTCAGCTAACAGAATCTACCCTTTCAGCTCACATAATCTACCCTTTCAGTTAACATAATCTACCCTTTCAGCTAACAGAACCTACTCTTTCAGCTAACAGAATCTACCCTTTCAGCTAACATAATCTACCCTTTCAGTTAACATAATCTACCCTTTCAGCTAACAGAATCTACCCTTTCAGCTAACATAATCTACCCTTTCAGCTAACATAATCTACCCTTTCAGCTCACATAATCTACCCTTTCAGCTAACAGAATCTACCCTTTCAGCTCACATAATCTACCCTTTCAGCTAACAGAATCTACCCTTTCAGCTAACAGAATCTAATCTACCTTTTCACCTAACAGAATCTAATCTACCCTTTCAGCTAACAGAACCTATCCGTTCAGCTAACAGAATCTACCCTTTCAGCTAACAGAATCTATCCTTTCTGCAAACAGAATCTAATCTACCTTTTCACCTAACAGAATCTAATCTACCTTTTTGGCTAACAGAACCTACCCGTTCAGCTAACAGAATCTACCCTTTCAGCTAACATAATCTACCCTTTCAGCTAACATAATCTACCCTTTCAGCTAACATAATCTACCCTTTCAGCTAACAGAACCTACTCTTTCAGCTAACAGAATCTACCCTTTCAGCTCACATAATCTACCCTTTCAGCTAACAGAATCTACCCTTTCAGCTAACAGAATCTATCCTTTCAGCAAACAGAATCTAATCTACCTTTTCGGCTAACAGAACCTACCCTTTCAGCTAACAGAATCTACCCTTTCAGCTAACATAATCTACCCTTTCAGCTAACAAAATCTACCCTTTCAGCTAACATAATCTACCCTTTCAGCTAACAGAATCTACCCTTTCAGCAAACAGAATCTAATCTACCTTTTCACCTAACAGAATCTAATGTAACTTTTCGGCTAACAGAACCTACCCGTTCAGCTAACAATCTACCCTTTCAGCAAACAAAATCTAATCTACCTTTTCGCCTAACAGCTGCACATGTAAAACAAACATTTGTGAACGACTTGAACCGGTGATTGGTTCTGGTAACCTGCAACCAGATGCTCATTTTGCGTGTCTGCAAATGTTTGGCATTTATGCGATAGCTTATCTCACTTCTACCATGTAACCTCATTCATTTTATCGAGATTGTTGGAGTACGTTTATATAATTATAAAGGTCCCTTAAATCACAATGGCTTACTCTTGTATCATACCGGAGATCGTTTTCGCAATGGAGTATAATTCAAGAGTCTAAAGGTCGTTTCAAGTATTGAAACGTTCGCTTTGTGCAAATCATCAAGAGATTTCTTAATACTCTTTTCTACTGTACTTTCTTTTTTAAAGAAACCTCAAGGTGTGTTTGAATATGACTGGAATGAACGCTTGAAATGTAAAGGGCGCATGAAGGACTTGCCTCTAATGAAAATGTAATCGAGCCAAACCGATCGATGCATGAACAAAAAAAATCAGTAATGTTAATGGACATTGGTGACAACTCTCGGAAAGTTAAGTCACAAAAACTAAAAGAATCGAGTCCGTAAATACTACCAAGGGAGGAGAGGACTCATTTTGTACTTGAGTCTCTTCATTGAACTTTTCCGTTAAACGATATGACAAATATACGCTTCAGAAGCACTTGACATTGTTTTAAATGTCTTTTATTTTAAGAAATGAAACAACAATCCTAAAAGTAATTAAAATTATCAGTTGAGAAACTGTCACTTATTCTCTTTTTAAGCCCTTTAATCGGAAAGACCCGGGTTCGATTCCCGTCAGTGACGTGAGGAACCTTTATCTGGTCTCTTTCGACTAAAGGTGAGTTAGCCGGTCTCATACGGTGGTAGGGGGATTTTCGTCCCTCAGAACATGCAAACCTGCCCAGTGAACATACAACTGGAAGAAAAAGGGAAAAAAACTCACAAGCCAATATTATTATTTTCTTTTTAACCTAAGCACAATTGCGTTAAAATATTCCAATTTCTTTTAATTATTTATTCTGTAACGTTCACAGAAAATAATCCGTCTGTCAAGTATATCAATAGATAGGAATCAATTACTCATCCACCAGATTTGTAAAAATAGCAACTGTGGATATTTAGAGCAATTACGAAGAATGCTTCTTCTTCAAACTATTCGTTCTTTCCGATCTATAGGGTTCTCTGATTGGGGACACGGCGACTTAATCGAACCGACAAGCTACACCCTCTGTCCAAAAAAAAAGAAAACGATCTTTTCGAAAATAGAAGAAACTAGTGGAAATCACGCCACCTGTTGTACCTTTTTGTTCTCGAAAGCGGCAACCTTCATTAGTGTTGTTTATGACATTTGTTTCATTAGAAGCGGAGTTATAGTGCCAAGAGTGACAGCGTGTTTTGACGAACAGTCGGTCGGCACAATATTCATGTCGTACGTGACGAATTCTCGCTATCAATCGCTTCAAAACTTTGAGATAAAACTCACCATTGACCGTTTGGCCAGGCAGAACGAATTCTTTGTGAATAATATTTTGATTGGAATCAGAAACAAATCAGCTTTTGACTTCTCCAAGCGACTTTTTTTCGTATGCCCCTCTTCTGGTGGTCTCCACTCAGCACTCTGGCGCTTTGTTTCGGGCTCATACTCAAAACACCACGTTTCGTCACCAGCAGCGATCGTTTCAAGGAAGTTTGAGTCCTTACAAGCGGTTTTAATGAGTTCCTTCCTTGCAAACTCTCGGTCAAAATGTTGTGCACAGTTGATTTCGAAATCCCCAATTCATCTTCAATCAATCGCACGGACGATTTCAAGTTTCCTTTGATGAAATCACGCACTTTTTGGATGGTTGACTTCGCTCAGTTCAGTGTTTGGACTTCCCGGTTTCCGTCATTTTCAACCACTTTGAAATCGCTTAAACCACTCGTAAACTTGAGTACGGAATAAGCATTCATCACCGTATGCTCCTTGAAGCATTTGGTGAGTTTCGGTGAAACTTTGACCAGGTTCAACACAAAAGTCAATCGCCGCTCTCTGTTTGAAACTCATTTTCCGACCTTTCGTCAAAACACACTGTCACTCTTGGCACTATAACTCGGCTTCTAATGAAACAAATGTCATAAACAGTTGACACAACACTATTTCGACATATGCCGCTTTCGACAACAAAAATGGATACAACAGGTGGCGCTACTAGTTTCTTCTATTTTTGAAAAGTTCTGTTTCTTTTTGGGCAGAGGGTGTATTCCTCTGCTGCATCCCCTAAGAGCAAGTATTTATGTCTTGTAGATCTGTGTGTTCACATGACCAATTTGCCTGTTGTTAGGAGAAAAAACTGATAAAAGCTCCTCGCATTATAAACAGGATTCGAAGCAGTCTATTTACATCTAAGGATATCAGTTGCTCTGATTACTGACAAGAACTATTAATTAATTTAGTGTAACGTAGAGAATTCTATTACTTTCTTAGTTACTTTGTCCTGCAACTTTTGGAGATCGATTATCTCCAATAGCAAATATCAAACGTTCTATAGGAAAGGTTAAAGGGGGGGGGGAATTTCAAGCACCTCTTCCCAATTGGCTGCATCCCTTCATTTATTTTGTAGTTTTACTTTTATTTTATCTGATTTTAAGACTGTTTCTAAAATATAACTTCCTTCAAGCACAACAAAAACGTTCTCATTTTTCATCATCTGTGATGAAATGGTTGTAGTTTCAAAGAAATCTTTCTCCACCTATCTTCATTTATTTTCATGATTCTGACTTTGAATTTTACGCTTCTTACGAGCATACATCCTCGGGCGAAGCGCATTATTGCTGAGTGGTAAACGCGAACCGACTGGCCCAATACAATAACTCAAAAAAAAAAAAAAAAACATCAGCGGAACAAATCAAACTCCTCGCTTTAATCACAGAGACACACTGGTGACCCTGTCAGACATCTATTCGACACCTATACCCACTACGATCTAAGGCATTTGTGCACGTGAAAAGAACTTCAAATACACACACACACACACACACACACACACACACACACACACACACACACACACACACACACACACACACACACACACACACACACACACACACACGTGGAAGAAAAAACAAACTTGAGGTCAATGCAGAAAAGAAGGAACGACATAAGGGAAAAGAGAGAAAAAGAAAAGAGCAATTTGGACACGGCTCAAATAGCGTTCAATCTTTCCCCCATTTTTTTTTCATTCGGTAGAAAAGGACTTTCTATTAATCTCTTAGGAAGTAGCCGAGATAGTTGGATGCCCGTCTTCTTCTCACCCAAAAAATAATAATAAAGATAAATAAAATTCTGCAGTATTTGAGGTTACAGTAAGATAAATGTGTACCAAGCAGCCATGAAATAACGAATGCAGTCCAAACTATTGTAGTACTCATGCTGTTATTATTTGCGTCTGAACTCGCATTTCGGAAACGCTAAATAATAAATCACAAACGAATACACAAGTTTAAAGGAAGAATATTAGAGTAATATTGTTTGGAGAAGACGTGAACTGGGCCATCGCTGTTAGTAGGATAACAACATAAATCTGCATTGCTTTTCATCAATTATGTTTTAAATATTTGCTAAAAGACTGTTCTTGTAAATTAATGAGCGTAATATTCAGAGGAAAATCAAGTTATTGCATCTGGTTTTATAAAATGTAATGATAATGACTGAAAAAATCTTATTTTGAGAGTTTTTAAATGTCGAAACCTTCTTTTTTGTTCGTAAAAAATTTCATTCATTCCACCTTTAAAAAATTCATTTACATACCAATGTTTTAAGATAATTGTCTTCACTTTTTGTTAAAGAAACCGTTCAAGACAGAAATTCATTAAGTAGGAAATGTATCGCCTTTTATTCTTCTTTAGCTAGTGGAACCTCTGAGATTTTTAGCGGCATGTTCCAATTTCTTCCATTCCTTTCTGTTTTGGGCTCTTTCATTTAAGCTCTGCATTCCCACAGCAAAGTCTTTTGAGATGCTATTCTTCCAACGCATCCGCGGTCTACCTCTCATGTTCTCTTCATCAGGCTTCATCTTGAATGATTGTTCAGCCATTCTCTCCTCATCCTTTCTTTCCACATTTTCAAGATATCTCAATCTGTTTGCTCGAATCATCAACTAGAATAACGATCTGTCCAAAAAGAAACCGAACTTCTCGAAAATAGAAGAAACTAGTGGCGCCACCTCTTGTATCTTTTTATTGTCGAAAGCGGCAACCTTCATTAGTGTTTTCAACTCTTTAGGACATTTGTTTCATTATAAGCCGAGTTATAGTGCCAAGAGGGACAGTGTGTTTTGACGAATCGGTCGTCACGATATTCATGCCGTACGCGACGAATTCTCGCTATCAATCGCTTCAAAACTTCGAGAAAAAACTCGCCATTGATCGTTTGGCCAGGCGGAACAAATTCTTTGTGGATAATGCTCTTGGAATCGTAGAAATTCGCAGCATTGTCTTTAATATTGACTTCTCCAAGCGACCTTTTTTAGGATGCCCCTCTTCTGGTGGTCTCTACGCAACACTCTGGCGCTTTGTTTCGGGCTCATTCTCAAAACCAGTAACGATCGTTTCAAGGAAGTTTGAGTCCTTAAGAGCGGTTTTAATGAGGTCCTAGAAGTATTCAATTCAATGCATTTTTGGTCGTCGATCAACTCGTGAGGACCAAATTGCGAATTCAATTTACGAAGGCCCTAACTCTCGGTCAAAATGTTGTTCACAGTTGATTTTGGAATCCTCAATTCATCTTCAATCAATCTCACGGACGATTTCGGGTTTTCTCTGATGAAATGACGCACTTTTTATATGTTAACTTCCAAATATATCAAAGATCTTCAAGGCTTTTGCATCTTGGTCTGTTATGCTGCAGGTTTTTGTTCCATACGAAACAATAGGTGTAATGATTGTCTTGTATATTTCTGTTAACTGTTCTTGATAGAATTTAGGAAGATAATAAATAATGTAATGAATGATAAGATCTATTGGAGGTCAATATTCTAGTTTTTATTTCTGTACCAATTTTATTATTAGGAGTAATCAATGTTCTAAGATATTTGGATGAGGTGATGGTACATTTAAATTTATGGTTGTCAATGGTAAAATGTTCATTTTTCTCTTGATTGATTTCTGCATCTATTTAAATATTCATGTTTTTCCTGGTCTGTTTGTAATTTTAGTTTTTCTGCAGCAGTTTTGAGTTTTGCGAATGTTGTTCTTCTGTGTTGAAGAAAATGTCTTCTGCATTTTCTTCAACAAGGCGAATCTGCATATTTTAATATTATTGTTCTTTTTATGTTATCTTTTACAATTTCTGGAATACATTAAAATTAAAATTTCTGGAATAAATTAAAAAAGATGGGCGAAAGGGTATCTGATTGTTTCAATCCTGTCTTAATATCAAACACTTCAGATCTAATTCCATTAGCTAATAGCATGCTTCGGCTGTCAGTGGTGCAAATTTTGATTAGACGTATTATCTTATGAGGTATTCATAGTTCATCTAATTCTCCAAAGTCCTTCTCTATGAATGCTAGCATATGCTTTTCTAAAGTGTACAAATAAAATATGGATCTGCAGATTTCATGTCCCGAATTTATGTTTATCAGAGCTGTTTCCACCATAAAGTTTCGAAAGTTTTCTTTCTTCAAATTTCCTTCTCTTGTTCATCATGTCTCTTATATTGCTGCTATATTCATTTTATATCATTTAATTCACGTGTTCTTGAAATGCTTCAACTCAGGACAATCTACGGACATACCATGAACCTCTTCGTAAACCATTATTCCAAGGACTAAGTCGACATCCATTGAAGTCCGTCCAGTGAAGATTACTTGGTACATGTTTCGTGACCTGTTCATTTTTTACGAGATGGGGCTTGTCGGCCTCACGCTCAACCCACAACCTGGAGAACCAAGGCGACTCTTCGTTTCATCCCTCACCTGTGACCTGTCCGGCTTGGAGGGCCCTGCTGGTAGCAATGCTACCTTCGATATAGCTCTCATGATCGTTGGAATGTGCAAGTGTCCCCACCACGACAAGAGGGAGACGCCATCGGGGGAGAAATAAACTACCTAAATTATTTAAATAGAAAAATAAAAGTGCGCATAAGCCAGAACACTTCGCAACACAGTTAATGTTCGTTCACGCTTGAAGTGCTCCTAACATGATCTTTTACTATCCTAATAATGGAATTGCTATTTCTATCAATTCATGTTAATGATATAACCTCAATAAGAAATCTTGAAACATATTTAAGAACAAAACTACTTAGAAGACTCGCGTAAATAGGAATTTTTAAGTATCCTCGGTAAAGCGATCATTTGCAAGGAATTACACGCCAACGTATCCGTGTATTTAGTATCGTAATGTTTGCGAAAATTCCATGTCGTGAGAGAATGTTAATGATCAAGATTAGCTAAAAGGACACGCTTTCGAAACGTAAACCGAGCACCATGCATAACCGGGAAATAATTACAGAGAAGGCCTGATAGTAGTGCCAACACAGTTTTGGGATTCTCAAGATAGAGAAGAGTTTTTGGAGATATTAAACTTTCTTAGATCCCCCCCCGGAGTTTGTTCTTCCTTAATTGTCTTATATGAACCACATTATTCCGTTTCTTTTCTAATGTATTCTGTTATTTAATTCATCGTTTTATTTCAGCTATTTGCAGCCTGTTATTCCGTGCGCGAATTCATTAATCAAACAAGTGTTATGGTATTTCTAAGAAACTTGTGTCTTTTTAAGAAAGATCTAAACATTTCTTCCATCTGTCTTATTAGAATAAGATAGCATGGAACTACCTACTTGCATTTACCTAAGCGTAACGGTTTCTGTATTTTTCCCGAGTATCGTTTCGATTGGCTTGGTGGCAGTAGAGTCATGAGACAGCGGATTCAATTCTGGTTGATACTGGCAGTAATCTTTACCCAAGGCATATTCTCTCTCTCTCTCTCTCTCTCTCGCTCACTGCACATTTGTACGAATGTAGCCTTGGACAATTCGTTCTTTCTTTCTACCCTGTGGGGAACGAACAACGAATGCGCTGACATGACAAATCGAATATTAACGACACCGGTGAACCTTGATAAAAGACTGTCGTCAATCTCGCTGTTTCAGAATTCAGATAAGTTTTCTGTTGGTGAATGCCAATAGAAATTTAAAAAGTGATTGTAAGCAAGTCAGAGTTGCATTTTCGATTTATGTTGTTTTGAGCAGACTCACAACTTCTTCAATAGAGCGAAATTTATGAAGTAGAAGTAAGTAGGGTTACTTACTTCTATGACAACGAAATGGTGATTACAACCAACGAAATTTCTCTTGAACTCGATAAAAGACACTTTATTTCCCGTCGATCATCAACTTTACTTAATACTAATTCATTCTTTATTTACTTATGCCAATAATACAAGAAGAGTCTCCGTAGTTCGGTCGGTATAGTCCAAGCCCTTGGATTGGAAAAGACCTGGGTTCGATTCCCGTCAATGACGGGATGAATCTGGTCTCTTTTGACTAAAGGTGAGTTAGTTGGTCTCATACGGAGATAGAAGGTTTTTGCCACCTGAAAACTTGGGTTTTTCGTCCCTCAGAATAAGCAAACCCGCAAATGTACACACACAGATCTACAGTCGTAAAATATATACTTAAAATCCCTCATTCGAGGACTCAACC
This sequence comes from Typopeltis vanoorti, assembly GCF_054136105.1. Lineage (NCBI taxonomy): Eukaryota > Metazoa > Arthropoda > Arachnida > Uropygi > Thelyphonidae > Typopeltis > Typopeltis vanoorti. The sequence goes on along the minus strand of NC_143560.1, from coordinate 7,034,533 downwards.
ATTCCTAAGGGACGTCTGAGGAAAATTGGGGATACCGCATACGAAAACAACAACAACAACAACAACAATAATACAAGAAAGGAAAGCACCAAAATACTTCAATACAAAAGCTAGTAAGTCTCTCTTTCCAACTATGCGTTATCTCAGCTTTTTTGTGACACAATGGTAAAGTGTCCTTTTAAAAATTAATAATAGTTATTTAAATTAAGGGGATATTTAATCCCACATTATTTCAAAGCCTAATAAGAAAACTGTTAGTTAGAAATGAAAGAGTTTCATGCCGAGTATAGCAAACTATAAAAGTTCGGCGAGTCCAAGCGTGAGCAAACACCTGAGTGGTGCAATACTGGGCAACTCGTGGTAAAGGTGGATAAAGCTAGGATCGCTATTCTTAGTATTTGCCCTAATGTACAACTCATCCCCTAGGAGATGTATGTTGTTTTACATTAAGGTCACTACATTTACCTGTGAACCTTTTTGACAACTCGTACTGTAAAGTATTAAAGCTATTTTGGTATTATTTGGTCTACCTACTCACTGATGAGACCTCAATAAAGGTTGAAACCGGTCCGGGTAGCGATCTATCTCCCTTAATGTAAAACAACATACATCTCCTAAGGGATGAATTTTACATCAGGGCAAATACTAAGAATAATGATCCTAGCTTTATCCACCTTCACAATGAGTTGCCCGGTATTGCACCACCCAGGTGTTTGCTCACGCTTGGACTCGTCGAACTTTTATAGTTTGCTATATTCGGCATGAAACTCTTTGATTTCTATCTTAGAGTTTTCTTATTCGGCTTTGAAATAATGTGGGATTTAATATCCCCTTAATTTAAATAATTTTTACATCGTCGAAGTGAAGCCTTTTGGCTCTTATTTCATTAATAATAGTTATTTTTAATTATTTTCCCTAAAATACAAAAGTCAATAATTTTAACAAAGTATATACTTTTATGATAGTTCTAACGACTTAACCTTGCAAACTAACCTCAGATAAGATTTCAGGCATCTAATAAGGAATATAGTGGTTGTCACATCAGGCGGTGAATTTCATCTACTACTGTAATGATCCTTATAAATGTCCGTGCGATATTATATTCGTATCCTCCAGCTTGTCTGAAGTAAACAGAATCTTTATCAATAGAGCCCTGCTTGGCGTAGACAACATCGTAATATGGTTTCGAATCTCGTTCTAAAAAGAAGGCGTCAAAAATATTTGCCAAAACCAAAAAAGTATATTTAGCTAAACGAATATGTAAAGTCAATGTTTCTTTACATATTCGCGTCTCTTTCTATTTTTCTTCATGTTTGTCTTTTCTTCATTATTAGACTTTTCCCAGAAAAATTCCATCTTTACAAAAGTATCGCAGGAAACCACCCTCTATGGCACTCAATATGTCTGTTTGTACTGAAAATATTCTTTCGGAAGCGTTCGATTTTTCATTTTAGCGAAGCACTCGCGTAACGCGGGACTTGTCTGTATGTCTGTTTGTCAGTTAACACGAACTCTTCACATAGACAAATAGTCTGTCATTTGGGTGAAGAATTTGAGTGCCTCAAATTCAAAGGGATCTACATAAAGATGCAATTTCAGTTCTTGAATGGTAGAGCGAACACTAACAGATTCATCGTGCAAGAAAACTGTGTATTGACCAATCTAGAGATCAATCGTACTCTGAATACACAAAAGTAAATTCTGTTTCAAGCTACATTGCCCATTCAGCAAGTAGAGTGATGATCTGACTTCAGGCGATAATTACACGATAGGTTTTAAACTTACCTGCTTGCTGAAGATCTGTTTGCCAATCTGCCTGTTAAATATTTCTAAAAATCGTAATGCTTTCAACCGATCGGATTCCTCCATAAACTATGCGCACATTCATTAGAGTCGGAATCTTGATCCACTGCTTTCTACAGCGTAAACATACTGCATAGATCACTGGACAGGCTCCCTTTTTCCATCTAAACTGCCTCCCAATCAGTAATACAGCATGACACCGCTACAAACTATATTGTTGCTGTAATCCATACGCTACTCTCGTCACGAATGCTATGTTTAGCTCTTTGTTTTTTCTATTTCGAGTGAAGCATTATGTCAATTTTCTTAGATTACTATACTTATCAAATTCCAAATCAGCCATCAAATGTCTAAGACCACCCATTGCTTTCTCAGAGAAAGAAATACATTGAAGGGTATCAGATATTATTCTAACTTTCCATTCCCTCAACTACAGTCGCATCAAAATCCTGAACGAAACACATTTAAAATACGATATGCCTTAGTCTGATCCAGAAAAATGTCACTGAAAAAAATACTTGGCAACGGTGTGATAAATGCATGCGTTCTTATTTATATAGGTCAATAGCCAAACCCGTAACTTAGCAAATATGTTCCCCTTTTGTGTTCTGCTACACTCCAAATAAAAGAGCATGATCAATATAATTTATGTTAGCCTATGTATTCAATGCAATTTCATAAAGTTATGATCCGATTGTCGAAAACGCATTATTTTTCCAGCCAAAATCACCCATTATTTAAGCAATTTTGGGCTGCAAAGATATTTAATGTTCGCCACTAATCGAATATTACGTCATACTCCTGCAGCGCAACAGTTTCCTTGGCTTCCTCTTTCAGTACATTAATTAAGTCCTCCAAGAATTTAATAACAATGTGCGCTCTTGATATTGAAGTATTAATCTAAGAATCAATAGATTTTGTCCTTCCAGTGTCTGAATGTCAGGTTCATTCAAGAATCGATACCCTTCTATTTATTTATGTCTAGATATGAAAGCCACCGAAGAATTTAATCACATTTTCCCATTTACAGCCTTTCATTTGAGTCACAGGCTAATAGTGCTGATCGTTAATAGCATCGAACTTCTTGTTATTGTAATAACAATTATTAACGAAGTGATATCCCTGATAACAGAGGTTGTTCTTTGATACAATGCCCTAAATATACATGCTTTAGTTATCCATGGCTGTGGATCAGTGTTAATATATTGAACAAAGAAGACGTTTGGATTTGGTTAAATTTCACATGGTATCTAAAAAATCTACATTTGTTTTCCTAAATGTCCCTTCTGAAATTTCATAAAATTTCAGAAATTATCTAGAAAATTGAAATTTCGTAAAATTTTAGAAATTATGTAGAAAATTGAAATTTCGTAAATTTTCAGAAATTATCTAGAAAATTGAAATTTCTAAAATTTCAGAAATTATCTAGAAAATTGAAATTTCTAAAATTTCAGAAATTATCTAGAAAATTGAAATTTCATAAAATTTCAGAAATTATCTAGAAAATTGAAATTTCCTAAAATTTTAGAAATTATGTAGAAAATTGAAATTTCTAAAATTTCAGAAATTATCTAAAAAATTGAAATTTCGTAAAATTTTAGAAATTATCTAGAAAATTGAAATTTCGTAAAATTTTAGAAATTATCTAGAAAATTGAAATTTCGTAAAATTTTAGAAATTATCTAGAAAATTGAAATTTCGTAAAATTTTAGAAATTATGTAGAAAATTGAAATTTCGTAAAATTTCAGAAATTATCTAGAAAATTGAAATTTCCTAAAATTTTAGAAATTATGTAGAAAATTGAAATTTCTAAAATTTCAGAAATTATCTAGAAAATTGAAATTTCATAAAATTTCAGAAATTATCTAGAAAATTGAAATTTCCTAAAATTTTAGAAATTATGTAGAAAATTGAAATTTCTAAAATTTCAGAAATTATCTAGAAAATTGAAATTTCATAAAATTTCAGAAATTATCTAGAAAATTGAAATTTCCTAAAATTTTAGGAATTATGTAGAAAATTGAAATTTCTAAAATTTCAGAAATTATCTAAAAAATTGAAATTTCGTAAAATTTTAGAAATTATCTAGAAAATTGAAATTTCGTAAAATTTTAGAAATTATCTAGAAAATCGAAATTATCTAGAAAATTTAAATTTCGTAAAATTTAAGAAATTATCTGGAACACCAATTTAGTTCTGTTTTTTCGATTTATTCCTACCACCGTTGGTTCAAGAGTGAGAAAATATCAAATATAAAGCTCTAATAATATCTTTTTTATATGTTTTACTATCACGTTGAGCTGCGATATATTTTTTCATCATTTTCTTCTGAAAGTGCTTGATTGCTGCTATTTTTCGCTTCCTGTCATACGAGGAAATAAAAAATGTTCTCTATTATGGCTTCCTAAGTGTTCCTACTTATTAGGGAGATAACAGGTGTGCAGGTGCAAGTAACGGTAACGAGGTAATAGACGCCAGCGATTAAGTTGGAGCAAGAAACAATTCATTATCAGTTGGGGAAAAAGTATCCGAGTCTGAGTTGCCTCTGTTCTCGGAAGTAATGTCGCTTAGCACGAAATCTGATAAGCTGTGTCACGACATCTGATGGGGGTGTCCTGTCACCTTGGAATGCTTGCAAAAAAAAAAAAAAAAGAACAAAGAATCTTAATAAAGTCAGGGGTTCATTTTGTCCAAGGCAGTGATGAGCAGTTTAGTATAAACATGAACACATCGAGCATTAATATTATCAGCGTTATTTGTTTTCCGTCTCTAAAGATGATGAACTAAGCAATAACGATAAAGATGATGTTAATATATACTATGAAAAAAAGTTAGGGACGCGAAACTTCATCATTAGCTGAAATGTTAAGACAGCTCCAGTTTATAACAATGAGTGTAGCGAATGATGGTGAGAGAAGAGCCAAAAAGGCCTCATTTGAAGATAAATTTACCTAATAAAATATCTATGTATTATTTGAGTCGAATTAATTACACATCCAACATAATCGCGCAGAGTTCTGAAGGTTTCGGTGATTTGAAAAACGTGTGCATATTTTCTGTAAATATCGATGAATAATTTTATGCTTTATCATGTGTTTCCTAAAAAACGGAAAAATGGGGTACTTTTTATATTCGTGAATTTTTGGATTTTTCGACAAATAGCAAAGACGCCAAGCATCTGGTATCTTGTTGTTCATAACTTAGTAAATCAAGGGCAACTTTTGCTTGCCTGAAAGTATTCATTCTTTTCCTAATAAAAATGATGAATATGAAATATTTATCGCTTCTACAACTTTTTTTTGTTTAAAGAGAAAGGTACTCAGATTTTCCTGTGTACAAATTCAAATACGGCATATTCAAACATTGTTGACGATATCGCCTTAAAAATTTGTTGTGAATGTTAATGTATTATGTCCAATGGCCATTTAACTTACAACAAAACGAAAACTCATTTAAAACAATAAAACGAATTCATTTACTGCCTTGCAACATCTCCCACCCTTCGTTTGTTAATAGAAAGTTTTAGCTGTTGCCCTAAGTGAATGGTGTATCGGTGGGAATGTTGCCGTATGCTAAAGTTGAGTTCGTGCCGCAGATTTTCACAGCGGCAACTTCCGAAAACGTGATGATATACGAATACCTTTTATTGTACACAGCGGTCACGCATGACCTTTACGCTATTGCAAATCCTTATGAAAATATTGGCGCATTTTAATTCAAAATAATTCTGCTGCCACAACTTGAATTATAAAAATTATGAAAATTACATACATATAATAATAATAATAATAAATTTTGAAGTTTAGATCTTTCCCCTTCCCATCTGTTGTCCATTGATCATCTGGAGTGTTCATTAAATATATGGGAGTTCCGTCTTCTTGGTAAATCACAACTGATTACAAATCCGCTATTTAGACCAATTGCTCTAATGCGCATGCTTACAGTGTGGCTTCGCTAAAGAATCCAAAGAGGAGATTTGAATCTTCAATTGTACTAAATGCCTACGCCATCTCTGATTCAACTAGTGGATCGTGATACATTTTTGTGCGTATTTCTCTAAACCAGAGGTTTTAGACAAATACAAAGAATATCAAGTCAATCTCAATATAGGATTGAAAAAAGCAACGCTGTTCTTTTTCTTTGACTTACGTTTTTTGTTTAACGCAAATCGGCAAAAGAATATACATCCTATAATTCCATCTCATTAATACCTAAAGCAATATTTTATATTCATTAGCACCTATCTTGAATTTTTACTCATTAATATCTGGTCCTTTATTTTACAAACTGATGTTTTTCGTTGTCATTGCTCAAATATTAATGCCTAATTTTAGTGAAATATTTCTACATAGAATCAACAAATTATTTTTGCAGTTTCCTCCCACAGTAAAATATTGCTTTCTGGTAAAGCCAACGTATTATTTTGCACTTTCAGGTTCTCGCAGAAATTTCTCCTAAACTTTTGTTTTATCGTCAACATTGAAGTTAATGATAATGTATGAGAAGGAAATTACTGATGTTGGGAACTGTCCAAGTATGTTAACACTTCAGTAAATTGCTTTAAATACGGAAAACAGCGCAGAACATTTGACGTAATTCTTACTTAAGGTAAAAGAAATATGTATGGAATCAATATTTATCTCTTAACCGAGGAAAAGTTTTTGATTGGTTAAACATCGAGGATTACAAAAGAATTATGGGAATAATATTTCATTACCGTTTCACTTGAAAGGTCTCTTGTGATAAAAAAAAAAAAAAAGCTCACATTCTGTATTGCAATATTGAAACAAACCTAAGTGGAATACCTGCTCGTTTCACGTTAATTTTATTATTGCCATGTATGCGATTATTGCCCTTTTTCTTTATAATCTTGACATTTCAATTCATATTTCATTTTTATCTATATAATTATTTACATCCGACGTCTGCTTATTCGAAAGTATTGTTGAGAGGTCATTGTTGAACTGTCTAAATAACTGATCATTGTTAGTTTGAAATAAATTCAATGCCAGTTGATGAATTGAATTGGAATATGCTCAATAAGTCAATGCTCGCTCACAGGTACGAAGTTTAATATATATATATTCCATCCTATTCCATTTCGACACTAATGGCTGTTGACACATTTTAAAGGGATCTCCAATTATCGCAACAGGATTGCACTATCAATCATCTTTAACAGTTTGAAGGAAATATGGATTCAATAATAATAATAATAATAATAATAATAATAATAATAATAATAATAATAATAATAATAATAATAATAAAACAAGGTACAATCATTATATGAAGACTGATTCTATACTAAGGCAAAAATAATTAATATACGAGGGTGGTCTGAAAAGTTCTCGGCCTAACAATAAAAAACGAATTTATAATTTCAAAATTATTGTTATTTTTCAACAAAATCTCCCTTAACACTATTTATTCCAGCGATAATCCATCGCCATTATCCTGTCCCTGTAGTGGTTCTCAGTAAGATCTGCAAAATACCCCTCTACAGCAATCACCTCTTGATTCGAAGAAAAACGCTGACCAGCTATCAAGAATTTTAGTTTTGGGAAGAGATAGAAGTCAGAGTGAGCCAAATCTGGGGAATAGGGTGGATGTTTCAACAATTCATAGTGCAGATCCCTTAATTTCCCAATTGACAAAACACCTTTGTGGACAGGTGCATTATCTTGAGGAAAGATGATTTTTTTCATATGCAAACCGGATCTTTTCTCAAGAATTTTTTCGTCTAGTCTGGTTAGAAGATCAGAATAATATTCTCCGGTTATTGTTTTACCCTTTTCAAGATAATTAATAAACAAAATGCCTTGAGCATCCCAAACCACCGATGCCATGACCTTTCCTGATGATGGAGCCAACTTTGTCTTTGGCGCTGAACAACCGGTCTGTCCACTGTTTTGGATTCTGGTGTGCAATGATGAATCCAAGTCTCATCCACAGTAATACACCGACGCACAAAATCAGTTTTATTCTTGTTAAAACGCTACAAGCACTGTTCACAGATTTTCATGCGAGTGCATTTTTGATCTGCGTGGCACCCATCTTGCGCAAATCTTTTTCATTTGCAATTCTTCATGAGAAATATATCCTACAAATTCTTTTCAGATGCCTATAGTCTCAGCAATTTCACGCACTTTAACCCGCCAATACTGTATCATGCACTTGATCAATGATTTCTGGTGTTGTTACACTTTTTTTGACGTCCTTCACGTGGATCATCTCCTAGGCTGGTACGGCCACGTTTAAACTCAGCAGCCCATTTCTTAATTGTCGAAAACGAAGGAGAAGAGTGCCCGTAAACTTTTATGAACTTCGAATGAATTTCTTTTGCCGTTAAACCTTCTTTTACAAAGAATTTTATAACCGCACGATACTCAATTTTATCCATTTCAAGGGATACAGACAACACTTTGGCTTCTGACAGATGTATAAAACAAACTACTTGATAGAATGACTTCCAATTTCACATGGATGCTTATGACAGATGTACCAACTTAGAAAAAAAAATCTTGTCTATAGAGTTGCCATTTATGGTCGAGGCCGAGAACCTTTCAGACCATTCACGTATTTATGAATAATCAACCGATCGATATAAAATGTCCTATGACGATTTATGCTTTGTTTTTATTTATATAATATTGTCTTAACAATTTAAAATTTTGTTACTATTAAATCTTTATTTTATTTTATTAATTACAAATACATTTAAGCAATGATGGTCGCAATGTTAAAGAGTGATTAAAGTCAAATTATTTATCGCCAATCATTTCTTTATAGATTCAGAACAAGGTCCTTATGAGAAGCGACTCCTCAATCACCTTCTTTCTAACTATAATGTTCTGGAACGTCCTGTGGCCAACGAATCAGAGCCGTTACTGTTGAGTTTTGGTCTGACGCTGCAGCAGATTATTGACGTGGTAAATATTCTTCCTTCAGTACAATATATTTCTTAATTCGTATTTGGGCTTAAATGTCTTCCAGAAGTTTAAATGCTTCCGCATTGATGTCTTAAATATTGTTAGACATTATTACTTAATATTATTATTATTATAGTTCAGTCAATGCTATTTAATAGTCATGTAACTTAGAAATAAATGTATATTACTTACAGTACGTGTGCAGAAAGTATTTCTATCAGTTAACACTTACCATTCCCATGCAATAGACATAGGCACAAAAAAAATCTATTGTTGATTTTTAACATTCTGCGCACGTTGTTTTCAGAAGCAGTTCCATTGTTGGCTGTTGTGATGAAATAATCATATTTCATCATAACAATGATGAAAAATGATGAAATAATGATATTTCATTATTTTTTCATTTTGATAAGATAATTATAAATAAGATAAATATAAATTCTGATAAGTAATAAAAATTGGTCAATAAGATACGGTAATTATTAATCTAATGTTAATTATCAATTAACCGGAGCATTTTGACTCAAAAATCTTTTTTGCATACTTGAGTAATTATTTAATAAATGCCAGACCATAAATTATAAATGATTGAATAATAATTGTTATTATTAATTTTAATCAAGTAAATTAAAATTGATCAGTTTAATAATAGTTTTTATGGAAGTCATTTGTAATATTCTAAGCAGTGGCTCACCCAGAGGGAGGGTCAAGGGACCCTGTTCCCCCAAAGAAAAAGAAAAAAAAAAACATTAGAAAAATTTCCAAAAATCTTTTTCTAATTAAAATTCATTTTTTATTCATGTTGTGTCGTGTCTTCTATTTGCGTAGTGTGTATCTCAAATCGTCTACTCAACTGCCCCCCTCCCCCCACACACACACCAAGATTAAACCCTGAGTGCGCTACTGATTCTAAGTAATCAAATTTAAAAGGAGAGCATTTCGATATAATTATCATCCTTTACTTAGATTTAGCTCTGATTCAGTGCTGGAATGAAAAAAAAATGAATATTTTATAAGAAAACCAACAATTTTATATAATTATTGATAATCATTAGACATTGAACTTATTGGAGGTTAGTTTATCCTACACCGAAGTCATTTCAATGGCCACATATCCAGTATTTACATTCGCTGTATAAACAGACATGCATTCCTATAACAGACAACCAGTTTATGTGGTTTGTTATTATTATTCTAGTTGGAAAATGTTTAAAAGTGTTCCTGCATGCAAAGGTGTCATTTATATCCTCTTTCCTGTACATGCATGGTTATGTCTGCCAGGCACAGATATCTTCATAAATTCCATGAAGATCACTGAGAATATTAACGCATGGTAGGATAGCCAAGCGACATTTCATGTCTTTCTTCTTCTTGTTGTTCTCAGGCAGTTTGTATTACTGAAGAATTTCTATTAAATTCTTTATATTAAAAAGAATTATTTGTAAATATGTTTTTCCCAAATGGGAATGGGTAATATGAACTGGGAATTCATTACATTTAAAAGTATTTGCTGGAGTGGATCCTTTGTCATCAACTTCATTGTACAGTGTGTGTGTGTGTGTGTGTGTGTGTGTGTGTGTGTGTGTGTGTGTGTGTGTGTGTGTGTGTGTGTGTGCAACGTTATGAAAGAAACAATTAGTTGTTGTTATACTTCTTTGGGCATTTACAAGCACGAAGATGTAATTTCGTAGATTAATATCGGTCGTTCATTTTTGTTCGCGTGCTCGCCTATGGCGTGTTCTTAATCTTCCATCACGCGACACCTTTTTATGATGATTCGCGTGATTCTATAGGTCTCATTCTGAGAAAATTAGTGATCGAGGCGGCTTTCATTTTTGAAATGTTTTTTTTTTTTTTTTTTGTTTCTCATTTGACGATAAATTATCTCAAGTGATATTGAGAATCTTTTGATTCCCCGTAAACGGTTTTGGGATTAGAGTAAACTGTTGAGTGTGTGTTATTGACTCGATGAATAATGTATTGGCAATCACTGTTTAAAGTTCGTGCATAATCAGCTGGAGAGAGAGAGAGAGAGGGAGAGAGAGAGAGAGAGAGAGAGAGAGAGAGAGAGAGAGAGAGAGAGAGAGAGAGAGAGAGAGAGAGAGAGTCATTAAATTTAGAATGGCTACTAAGCTGTAAAAGTTTGTCTCGAAATCTGCTAGACTTTGTCAATCTACTAACGGCTTTTGCATCATAAAAGAAAATAAAAAAGAAAGTTGCAAATTTAATATATATCTCGGATGGCTTGCTGTTATCTCTCGCTTATTTGCTGTTCCTGGTTTTATCTGCGCAATTTCACCGATCTTCCATTCTGGTTACTAAGCGATTCATGATCAATCTTTTATTTAATTTTCTTTTCAATAAAGGGGTGTTATCTACTAAAATACGAACCGATGGAAGCCAGAACTTATAAGAAACATTTATAAGCATTTTAAAAAATCATTTGTTGTATCCTTCTAGCGTCACAAACTTCCGTGATTAAATGCACTTACGACTCAAGTGAAGTTTCCAGTCTGTGCATAAAAAGCGGCAGTTAGTATTATAGAGAAGAGAGGAAATTTGAAATAAATTCAGATATGAAACTGATGAATTTCGAGACAAAAAGAGATTGTGATGCTTTTGCTATAATTTGGGAACTTGGTATTGTACAGGTGTTGGATTGACTGATTGGCTTCAAGTTGGAAAAGGTGTTACGCATGGTTGTTTACTTTCTCCTGACTTGTTTAGTATATATGCGGAGGACATCATGCGTGAAGCATTGGATGAACTCAGGACAGGAATTAGGACAGGGGGTAGATTGATCATTAATCTGAGGTATGAGGATGATACAGTACTCCTTTGTGATGACATGGAAGAAGTAGGACTAATTCTTGACAAAGTTAACAAGATCAGTGATAACAGAGGACTTCAACTCAATCCAAGAAAGACAAAGATTGTGGTTCTCAAAGGAAATACAAACAGCGAAGCTCTTCAGAAAGAAGAGTTACCTTAATGGAAAAAGAATTGAGAAAGTCGGCAAGTTTGAGTACCTGGGATCCATTATTAATGTGAAGAATTGCTGTTCCGAAGAGGTCAGAAGAAGGTTAGGAATGGCTAAAACAACAGTCAGAGACTTGTCTAAAATCTGGAAGGATGGATCTATCTCCATGGGAACAAAGTTGAGGATTTTAGATGTAGTTGATTTTCCAACAGCGACTTATGGATGTGAGACTTGGAACCTAAAGAAGTCAGATAAGAAACGGAAAAGATCAGTAGAATTTTAATGCTCCTTAAGGATATTGACAGAATGGCCGTAAGCCAGTCCTACACGATCCGAAAGCATTGCGGAAAATGAACTTCTGCGATCTGGTTGCAGAAAGTGATTTCAACTGCCTCAACTGAGCTTGGAATCTGTTACAGATATTCTTGGACGTTATAGAGGCGTTCGATGCAGCACGTGCACTGCAGGAAAATAACGCTGTTATTCGTGACCTGTTCCACAACGGTGGTAGCAACTTCATTCACCTCGTTGTGAACGGATTAGTTTTGGGCCACGCCCAGGCGTGACTCCCAAACGGTCGCCTTTCTTCAAACGACTAATCATTATCGCAGAGTACATACTGTAGAGATAGCGGGTCGACGTTTGTTCAGGCGACGAAATTTGCGGAGTGCAGCAAAAGCATTGCAATTGTTTAGGTCGTGCAGCTTCGCCGTATCCAACATTTTAAATCCTCTTGGCACCTTTGGAGTTCCGTGATATGCAAATTCCATGTATTTGGCGTTTGCAATTTGGTATTAAGTAGTCTGGTGTTGAATTTCGGAACTACATTTTTAATTTTTTTTTTTTTTTTTTTTTTTTTTTTTTTTTTTTAATATCGCTTTCGCATGACGTTCAATGTATTTTTGCAAATTTTTGAAGCATTTGAATCTTCACAAGGCCTTAAACAGAGATTAAATACTCATGTATTTGAAGGAGCTAATTTGTTGTTCCCCTGACAATTATCATTTCTTTAAATGAATCGTGTAATATGCTATTTTCATACCACGATATAATTAGATTATTATTTCCTCCTCTAGATTGTAATTTCACTTCGCAGTACTTGCTAGACATAACATTGACATCTAAGTCTTATATTCAATTTAAAATTTTGAGTTATGTAGCTCAATGTTTTGATAGATAAACCTCCTGCACTTACAGAAATTTTCCATATTATTTCATTGTTCGTATTTTAATTAATTTAGCTTTCAAAGCGTACCTTTAAATTATCTTTAAAAAAAAAAGTAAAAGTTATTTTACCAGGTAGTCTGCTGCTGCTGATACTCTCACATCCCTTCGTAGAATTATTATTATTTTATTATTTTTTCTAACACTTAGAATTGATTTCTAATTTCGAGGAGACATTTCAGTAATTAACAGTTTTCACTAAATGCAACAAAATTAGCAATCTCAATAATTTATTTCACAATTAAACGTTTATGTATGACTATTAACATCAAGGAGAATTTCAAAAGATCCAAAAGAATGAGACTTAATTGAGTGAAAACTACTCGGAAAATAAACAATATTTCCAGAATGTATTCTGATTTAATTCCTGGTGCTCAATATTCATTACTGCTGTCATCTTGACTCAGTTAATTGAATTGCACACAACAGAAGAAAACCCGCTGTCAACACAGCAGAAAGACAAGTACGTTCTGTTTTTCTAGACTCTTCAAAAATGTATTATTAATTTATTTATTTGCTTTAGCGTCGGCGTGCATTAATTCTCTGACTATTGAGAACTGCTGTGTTACAAAACTGCACTCCTGTTCATTATCGATGTATGCGAGAGTGCACTTGCAAACCGCATTATCTTCAGGTTAGATCAAAATACTTATTAAACCCTGTTTTATATACGTTTGATATTTTTGCTGTTGCAGTGTTTATGATTTCCAAAATCTTAACTTAATTCTTTAATATATTTAGCTCGTAATAATACTTAACTCGTATTCCTTTGGACCATAAAAATCGGAAAATTAAACCTAAAATATTTATTTAGTGAATGTTTTAGGTTAAAACATTCACTAAATGAATGTTTTAACCTAAAACATTCATTTAGTGAATGCTTTAAAACATTCACTAAATAAATGTTTAAAACATTCACTAAATGAACTAGCCAATGCCAGTTTATTACGAATATCCAGTTTAAACGTAGTGGACCACGGTGATATTTATATTACACAATTAAATGTACAATATTATATTGTACAATACAGTTCAAGTATCACTATCATTATTTTGTTATAATAAATGGCAGACCTTACACGGTTTGATTTGATGTACATATTAATATATTAGTCTCCTAAGTGAATGAACTAGTTAGTGTATTGGTACCTTAATTGGATATGGTATGTGAGTGATAATGATCTCTTATACTATACGTTTAAAGTGAATGTCAACATTGTTTAGACCCACGAGGTAGTCTCTCAATCTTTTTCTGAATGCATAAGCTGAGGTTATAGATTTGATTTCATTTGGGAGTTTATTGCAGCTGCTTGTCGCTGGGTATTCGAAGGATTTATGAAACTTGCCACACAGTAAGGAACTTTCCACAAGTTACTCTGAGAGGTTCCATAAAGAATTCTTCTACATGATATGGAGGGAGTATAGGAAGTAATTCTGTAGGAAGGAAGGATTCAAGTATTCATCCTACGCAAGGAAAAAAAAATAACATGAATGAGTGTACTTGGCTGGGAACGATTTTAGGGTCCGCCACAAAATTTACCCATTAATCTACAGTGGCAAAACACTAGCACAGGTCAGGGAAACACTCTCCGATCATAACCTCACCATCAGTGCATTTAAATAATCAACTATGAATTATTCATTGCTTCAATTGTTGTTACCATACATCTTCTTTCAGTTAGCATGAAATAACATAAAAAGAGAGTACAGTTTTTCACTCCATACGATCTTTCTCCAATCTTGTATTGACCAACGTTGTTTCTTCGCGTATTTATTTGTTTGTTTCTGCTGTTCAGTAATGGACTGAATAAGGTGATGAGGAAAGGTGGAGTTTAGTTTCGGACCGATTAAAAAAATGATGCCTATTCCCTTTTGGGAATAAACTGCACTATTTGACTCTTGAGCTTTCATTCTTTCATCTCTAAATAAAATATGACGAATATCGTAAAATCTCAATTAACGTTTCAGCAGAAACGTTAATTGAGATTTGTGTGATTTCTACCGAGATTGCTGTGACGTCTACGTGTTTGACGTCATATACTTTGTTTTTTTAAGCCAATCACGGTGATAGGAGACTTCCTATAGTTTCGTCAGACGCGTATAGTTCGGTATCATTAACATTTACACAAACAAAATAATGCTACAAAATCTTGGATGAAAAATGTTTTCTTCGGAAGTGTTCTGGAAAACCACGCGGTTTGAAATATTTTCAAGATGACTTTGATGATTATTTTGTCAATTATCCACTCTCATATACGAAAGTTGTCTCTTTCCAAGAAATCTTAGGTTTTATCGTCCTTCAAGACAGAGAAACCTACGTTTCTCTTCCACGTTTCATTATAGTTGTCACCAGTGGCGGCTCGTGGCTTGAAGTCGTGGGGGTGCTGCAACTTGCGAAATATACACACACACACTGTAAGTACAGTGTATACGTGTTTGGATAAAATATCAAAATTATGGTAAAAATTAAAATAAAATTAACCATGAAAAAATATTGTTTATTATCGATAAAATTATACAGTTTAGTATAATTCAAAATTACTTAAAAATAAAATTCATTATCATAACCCCAATAATGTTCTAAAATAAAAACTATAACAAATGCATTGTCTTTAATTGTAATGTCCAAATATTTAAATAGACGGAGTCAACACGATAAGCACTACGAACACTCTACTACGGGCGCAAACTGCATATAAACAACAGTGGAACTGCGCGACGGACAGTGCCGCTTTACGCTAATAGCTCGCATCTCACTATGACGTCCATATGCTTACGCGCATAGCAAATACTAGCAATACGACATTTTGGTAAACACAGTTCTGCTAGCGTCCTTCGCCCTCCTAAGTGCTGCAAGATGGATTTTTATTATTTTTCATACAAAATAAGAGAATTGTATAGGATTGTTGATGATAAAATTAAATATTACAAGCAAATATAAATAAATTAATAAATATATTTATATATCGAGAAAAATTGGGGGTGCTGCATTCCGTAGCGGTGCCCATGCACAAACCGCCCCGGGTTGTCACATCACACTTTTTACTACCAACTTCATTTTTTATACTAAATTCCTTGTGTGTGTGTGTGTGTGTGTGTGCGCGCGTGCGCGCGTTAAGAATCATTGACAAACCGTGTTTTACAGAAAAATATAAAAGCAATACTATTATAGCCTTTCTCATCAGTTAATCTAGCTTGCGAGATTGTAGAACGATTAGAATGTCCCTGATAAAGTATGCCTGATATCATTAAAACAGCACAATGGTGATGGCAAATAGAAACCAAAGAATCGATTTATAGACTGCATAAACTGATATAAAGGCCCAGTAAAGTATTAGAGAGAATTGTATATTCGCCTAGTGATGCATCAGAAAAAAAATTCTCAAACGAGAGGTTTTGATATGCCCACAGCTTGGGAGGGGTTCTTGTCAGAAAATTGTACTAAAAATGTATCCATTGTTTCCGTGAGGGATTGATGTGAAAAGTCCAACATCAACCTGAATAGTGCTAGAATTTTTGCTTGTGTACTGTTCACCGTTAACGAACAATAGATCCTTGGAACGATTGAGCTAGAAATAACGCGTTTGCGCTCATATTCTATTAACCAGAGAATATCGTACCATTTGTTAGTGATACACAGTTCAAATGAACTAGCTTGAACTCAACATTTAGTGAGTTCATACATATTGGTTTTAACTAAACTCTTCCAGAGTTGATATGAATATTGAAAGAAGATTCCTGGCTTTACAGAATGAGGAAGAAACTGTAAACATTCCAATCTTAATTAGTTGCAATGGCCACAGAAATATCAGTAGACACCCAAGAGAATCATGAATGATTCCTTAATTCGGAGAAGTTAAGATCGTTTAAGAAGCAACTATAATATATGCTAAATAATTTGCAAGCTGTTAATTTAGGAAAATAAAGAAAGGAAAGAAGAAAAGAGAAACGAGCATTCATCCATGAAACAATATCTTTAGCAAAAAATGTGTGTTTTATTTTCAAGAAAACAGTGAAGTTTTTCTAATTGCACGTCTTCTTCCATGAGCTGGCCAATTAAGTTACTGATGTTGCACAACACCATTCATCATTGTCAGACAAATGTCAACATTATTTTTAGTTTTTTTTCTTTTATTGTCTTCTTTCTTACTGTGTGGGAAAATGAATGTGTCAATTTATGGGCAATTAAAGAACATATTTGAGTCCACACTGCCGATTACTTATAAACAAAAATCACAAGCGTAATACCCAAAGTAGATGTCGGGGTAATAAGTTGGTTTTATTTTAAATAGGAACAAAAACAGAGCTAGAATTTATTTCTTAAGAATTTATTAGTCCCTGCAGCTAGGTTGGCTTCACAATGGGAACGTATTTTTGAACACTTGTCCGTTGGGATTCTATAATCCACTTGACTCCTATTTAATTAAAACTACAGGGTGACTATAAAATAACTTTCCCTCTTTTAAGGGATCTGTAGCTAAAACCAATAAACGGAATGAGACCAATTTTTATATTGAGACTTTTGAAGGCATGGGGAGATGATTTCCACAAAAAAAAAAAAAAAAAAAGTTCTAGTACCAAAAGTCGCCGATAGAGGGAATTTTGGCGCTGTCGGAGCTGAAAACAAGCGGATAATTACATTAAAGGCAGATAAAGTGGAATAATAACATTTCGAGGGTGTAAGCGACAGCTGAATATGTGGCGAATTACAATGATAATAAGAATAATAATTTTCCGTAAGATTTTCCAGACTGTACCATAAGCCATATCAAGTTTGCGAGCTATGGCACGAGCGCTTGGATCCGTACTGCTACCTGTGTCGTCGAACACCGCAATATCTGTTACTGTCTCTTCTTGCACTGCTTTCCGTCCTCTGCCAGGTGTCTAACTCTTAGTGATCCAGTTTCTTCAAACTTCTTAATCATAGCTCTCAGCGCTACAGCTGACGTAGGATCTGTACGCAGGTTATAAAGCCTCCTAAATTCCCGAAGGGTTGCTACGGCATTGCACTGTTTAAGGTAAAACAACTTAACAACTGAGGCAAGGTAGGACGCATATTGAGCACAATTCGTCAGCCATTCGAATAACTACCTGAAGGTTCCCAATCTCTTTTAAGTGGAATAGGTGGCGCTGTTGTCACGTACGCAAGAAAAATTTGCATAATCCTTTTTACCTGCGTTTACTGCAAATATTTGACTGCTTTCGGCTCCGCCAGCGCCACAATTTCTCCTATCGGCGACTTTTCGTACTAAATCTTTTTTTCGCGGAATTCATCTCCCCATGCCTTCGAAAATCTCAATATAAATTGTGGTCTCATTCCGTATATTAGTTTTAGCTACAGATACCTAAGAGGAAAAGTTATTTTTTGGCCACCCTAATTCCAATACCTCGTTGCATCAGTTTTTTGGATACTGATTTTTACAAACAACAATTCGCTGATTATTCAAAGGCAAATTTCTTTATTTGAATTCTATTCATATTGTGATAAAACAGCTCCTTTTGGAATGCTGCAGCTCGGAAACCAGTTCCATTCAACAAAAGAAAGCATTAAAGGAGAAGATGAAAGAAAGAAGAGATAAATCCATCTGGGTAACATTAAAGGGGCAAATCTCACAATGCATTTCTCAGATGGGGAATACCACAGGAGGTTGAAGGGCTAGCAACGGGGAAGAAGCATATCGCAACACCTTGAGCATGATAATACTTCTATTAGACCTTCGGGAGTCGGAAGATCGGTTGTTCTGGTTCGGCGGCTGCTTAATAATGCACGTGAATAAATAATAACGTGCGAAATGTAACGCGTGTAAAGTGGCGACCTTTTTTCTCGGCTATTGAAGGGTGCCGAAGATTGTGAAGAGTGACGTCCTTGTAGGCGAATAAAAAGCATCTTTGAACACTAAGAATAATTTCTCCTTTGAAACCATCAGACTGTGGCAAATGCATCCCCCGTCATCACCGGGATTGCGTTATTGTAATGTCTTCGTGGAATGCACTTTATTGTTCTTTTGTTCCGTCCAGTTCTCCCTTTATAAGTGCTCATTTACAATATTTCTCTCTCTTGCTTGTAGACAATTGTGTTTATATCCGTTTTAACTTGGGATTTCACCCGCTACTTTGATGTAATAGAATCAACTACGTAGAAAGAAAGCCCTTAGCAATTCAGTACGAACTCGTCAACTGAGCACGCTCCCTTAACAAATGTTGTCACTACAAGCTGCACGCGATTTCTCATACACGTCCGAGACGTTTCTTTCTTTTTTTTTTTTCTTTATCTTTTTTTCTTCTTCTGACTAGATAAGAAGCAGAAAGCAATGCCCTGGACAAAATTAACCAATTAAGTTAAGTATAGTGGGCTGCGTCAATAATTAGATCTACATTTGCAGAGAACAAAGTAAAAAGAAAAAAAGTTGCTGAACTATGACGAGAAACAAAGAGAGAGAAAGAGAGAGAGAGAGGCCGAAGGTTTCCTGAAAGCATAAGAATGTTGGCTCACCACGCGTTCGAATCTTACACTCCAAGAAAAGAAAACAGGAGAAATTTCTCTTGCATTAAATCAGTTTAGCGCTAGCCCTAAGAGTAATCACGCGCCTCATTAAAATATTACTCGCTCGTTTGCTGGTTAAAAGGAACAGTTTCATCGCTTTCCCATTTAATCCACTTTATTAAATTAAGAATATCTCCCCATTTCGTCTGATGCAACCGCATTTCTTCCCATGCAGGAATTAAACCAAAACACACTTGAAAGAAAAACACGACCTTCCTCTTAATGTTTGTTATGACATCAAAACTTATGTTTATTTGACTCCCTTGGATGTGTGAAAAACGGGTTCCAGAAATCCTTCCATTTCCTCAAGGGAGCAAAGATGTCTCCTTTTATGATAGTATTTGGTCCTATATTCTATATTTGTCCTACATTCTATATCCTATATTTGTCCTATATTATATATATCCTATATTTGTCCTATATTATCATATATTTGTCCTATATTCTATATCCTATATTTGTCCTATATTGTATATCCTATATTTGTCCTATATTATCCTATATTTGTCTTATATTCTATATCCTATATTTGTCCTATATTTTATATCCTATATTTGTCCTATATTTTATATCCTATATTTGTCCTATATTCTATATCCTAAATTTGTCCTATATTCTATATCCTATATTTGTCCTATATTCTATATCCTATATTTGTCCTATATTCTATATCCTATATTTGTCCTATATTATCCTATATTTTTCATATATTCTATATCCTATATCCTATATTTGACCTATATTCTATATCCTATATCTGTCCTATATTCTATATCCTATATTTGTCCTATATTCTATATCCTATATTTGTCCTATATTATATATCCGATATTTGTCCTATATTCTATATCCTATATTTGTCCTATATTCTATATCCTATATTTGTCCTGTATTCTATACCCATATTTGTCCTATATTATATATCCTATATTTGTCCTATATTATATATCCTATATTTGTCCTACATTGTATATCCTATATTTGTCCTATATTATATATCCTATATTTGTCCTATATTATATATCCTATATTTGTTCTACATTCTATATCCTATATTTGTCCTGGATTTTATATCCTATATTTGGTCCTGATGTCCTATATTCTTAAGTTAAAACAATGGCATCAAATCTCGTTTCCTTCTACGGGAATCTTAAGTTTTAAGAACAGATAAAGCGTGTTTTTCTCCACGAAGAATCAAAAATAACATCTATAGATTTCTACGGCGATCAGAAAAATATTTGCTTCTCGATTTCCGATTTCCGATCGCGCACAGGTTCATTGCTACTTGAAACGTTTTAATAATATGGTTACAGTGAAACTTTAACATCTCAGAAACTTAAACCGTTTTGACCTTTAATTCAACTTTTCTTGGCGAGGAAGTTTCAAATCAAACATATTCTATTTTTCCGTAATCAGTTAGTAAGATGCCTTGATTTGTCGGGCTATATTTCTTAATATTTGTTTTTATTCTATGCCCAGTTATCGAAATAATAAACGACCTTAATATTAAAATCATGTTTCTTTTTTTTTCTGATGAAAAATGTTCCAAGCGAATCAAATAAAATCGGAAATTGGATTAGAAAGAATCAATAATAAGTATCCGAACTTTTCCAGTTCCATCGCGTGAAGGACCCACTAATACAATGGAACTGATTCATACACCACTAGGGAAAGAACAAAAATATGCAGAAGAGATTTCCCTGCGCGATACGAGTAATAAAATAAGAACCTAAAGGGAGCAGCGTAAACATGAATTGTCCATGGGCAGCCCAAACTCAGAGAGGTTGTGTATGAAGGCAGGGAAAAGTTGAGATCGAAGAAACCCTTGATTTAGTAGTCCACTCCAACGGGAAGATGGTATATTATTTCTTTGAATGTTATCCTTGGAAACAGATAACCTCGTGACGATGAATAACAAGGTACAATCTCTCAATATTTTATAGGGGAAAAAAAGGACTTGCTGAGATAGATTTTTGTTTTCCCAACGTATCAGTGTGAATCAATCTAACTCGTTATTACCTAGTATAAGGGCAGACGACGGACAGCTTTAGGAAATGTTTATCAAGATGGAACACATAATCGCACAAAATTACTTTGAACGCTATAATCGATTTAAAGAAAACACAGCTCTTGAAGGAAAGCAAGTTAACATATAAATAGCGTTAATAAAATTTAAAAAATATCATTAGCTCCTGCATTATATCGAATTCGCCAGACGGTACTGAAATTAGCCACCTGGGTGAATTTATAAACTTGATAAACACATTTTTTAACCCTCTTTATAATTTAATGTAAAAAAGTAAATAGCTTTCGAATTATCTAAGATTTTCGGATATTAGCCAAAAACTTTATTGCAAATATAATTCTTTTATAAATGCAATTAAAAATTATTTACTTTTCTTAATATCCACTTCTAAACATTTTATATATTTAAAACACCAAATAAAATTTTACATAAGTTTCGTTGATATATAAAAGTTTACCAGTGTAGATTATTATTCACCTAGTGATCACTCCATCTGGGGACTACTGAAAAATACCAAAAACAAAGGCAGATCCCTTCCCCCAATATTAACTGATCAGGGCCTTGCTCACACAGATGTGGACAAAGCAGAGGTTATAGCGCACAGCTTAGAAGAGCAATGCTGGCCTTCGTATGGAAACCTTGACTTTGACCACATACATAAGATTCACAGCAAGGTCAGACACTCACTCAAACTTCCTATCACCAGCACTGACCATATTGCATCAACATCACCTGCTGAGATATATGACATTATTAAAAATTTAAAGAACAAAAAAGCTCCTGGACCAGACGGCATTACTAATCGTGTGATTAAACTTCTGCCCCGGAGGGCAGTAGTGTACCTGACCAGTATAATAAATGCAATTTTAAGATTTCACTATTTTCCTTCCACCTGGAAACTGGCTGACGTAATTCCCATACATAAGCCAGGCAAAGACTCACACCTACCCCAAAATTATCGTCCAATCAGTCTCATCTCAAATCTGGGTAAGGTTGCAGAGAAGGTCATCCTCTCACGACTTCAAACCTCAATAAATGACCTAAACATCCTTCCAAAAGAACAGTTTGGTTTTAGGCAACACCATAGTACTACCCAGCAAATCCACAGAATTGTTGAATACATCACAACCAGCTACAACTGGCGCCAGTGCACAGGTGCTGTTTTCCTAGATTTATCCAAAGCATTTGACAAAATCTGGCATTTTGGACTCCTGCACAAGCTTATCTCAGCCGGCATCTCACCTAAAATGGTTCATTTAATCCACTCATATCTTCAAAATAGATCAATGCAAGTAAAAATCAACGGTTCTACATCCTCCCAGCGCCACATCTTTGCTGGAGTGCCGCAGGGATCTCTGCTGGCTCCATTGCTGTTCTCTGTATACATGTCAGACATCCCACACAATCCGATGACTTCCATTTTGGCCCTATATGCAGACGATACGGCAATACTAACCAGATCTCTCAGACCCCTTTTCATTACCAGAAAGCTTCAAGAAAACATTCTAAAGCTGGAGGGTTGGTTCTCTAAATGGAGATTGGAAGTCAACCCCCAGAAAATCTCAGCCGTTCTTTTCTCAAAAAGGCCAATGTCTCCTGTAGGAGATTTGTTATTATTCAATATTAAAATTCCCTGGCAGTCAGAAACAAATTACCTGGGTGTAATTCTCGACAAAAAGCTATCTTTCAATCAACACACCAAGTCTGCATGCACAAAGGCATCTAAAGCCATAGCACAGATCTATCCGCTAATTAATAGAAATAGCAAGCTCAGCAACAGAATCAAATTGCAGCTATACCAGTTGACGATTCGTCCTATAATCAGCTATGCCTCTCCGGCCTGGAGCCACACCTCTAATGCTAACATCATCAAAATACAGCGAGTGCAGAACAAGTGCCTGAGAATGATTTTGAATGCTCCGTGGTATGTTAGAAACATTCAACTCCACAGAGACACAAATATTCCCTATATCTTCTCTTTTCTACGATCCTTAGCCACCAAGTTTTTCCTAAAGACGTCCACACATCCCAACGATTTGGTTCAACAAGCTACAGCATACGATCCAACGGACATATTCAAATACAGAAGACCAAAAGCTATATTGGCCTCCTTCGGTGATGCATAATCTCCATGCCCATCCAGGGCGAGCATTCTGCTCATAAATTTTACCTTCACTGCAACCACAACAGATAGCGGGGAATATGAAAAGCATCTTGCTTCACCCCTAAAGACATAAATGTCAATTGTCAATTGTAGATTATTATTGAAAAAAAAGATGGCGGAGGAGAAAAGTCCTTTTTAGGACTTCCAGGGTAGCCAATGAAGGTTTCACTGTAGCCAATGAAGCTTTAACTGAGGCTCGGCTATTGCCGTTACCCAGCCATGACTAGAGCTTTTAGCTCAATAACACCCCATTCACACAGATTTTCTTCATTCAGATGACGGGATAAAGAGTCAAGGACTCAGCCCATCTCCCAGTTCTTTTAAGAACTGTAGCTTATTATTATTAAGAGGATTGATCAGGAAATGGCGGCTCGCGTGTTAGTGTTAAAAAATCTGTAGTTTAGAACTCGCCATTATAAGGTGAAATATTTGCTACCGATGCTGGTAGATCGATTTCATTTACGGGATATTTATATATAGAGGTAAGCGTTCTTCATTTTGTGAAATATTTGCTACCTATGCTGGTAGATCGATATGATCTACAGGATATTTACATTGGGCTCTAGAACCCATTTCTCAAACTTTATTCTAACAGAGTTGTTGCCTCCTATCAGACATGTCAAAACCTCTCAATGAAAGCATATTCGAAGAAGTTTCCAGAGAATTCCTAAGATTAGGAAAACTATTGAGCAACAACTGGCTAGGGAAAGTAAAGCTGTTAGATACACCCCCCCTTACAGAAGTCACAGAAGATAGGATGGATGATTTAAATGATGGAAGTATGTTGACTGAACCAGTATTAAGTCACTCCACGAATATAGAGGATGCTGCATCTCTAGATAATGCTCCGCAGTTTTTGGAAACCAACACAGAATTCCAAACGGTCACAAAGAAAAGAAAAATCTCCTCTACTGCAGATACACCCAAAACAGCTGAGACAGAACCAGATAATGTAATTAAAGAAAGGGTACCCCCTAGTCGTCCTAAGGGCCAAGAAGCACTGGAGGCTGCATCCACACTGAAATCTTCATATATCACCTCCATTAAAGCCACAAACACAGAAGAAGGGATTCGCATACAACCTAAAACGTCATCAGACTACAGAAAAATAACCAAACTTCTAGATAACAACAATTTGCCATACCACACTTTCGCACTCAACAGTGAGAAAAAAGTTTAAAGTAATATTAAGGGGAGTAACTGAAACATTACAAATAGAAGGCCTCAATGCAGACCTCCAATTTAAGGGATTTAGCCCAATTAAAGTCAGCCGAATGCGGAGAGCTGATAAAACACCCTATCCCCTAATTCTGGTGGAAATAAGCAAATACCAAAAACATATATACAATCTCCAAACCATCTGTGATCTAGTCATAAAAGTTGAGGCATTGAAACATAAATCAACTACAACCCAGTGCCATAGATGCCAGAAGATTGGGCATGAAAAACGATGCTGCAAGGCTGAATTTCGTTGCGTGAAATGTGGTGGCAAACACGCATCAAATGAATGCCATAAACCTCGTACACTTCCAGCAAAGTGTGAAAACTGCGGAGGATCACACCCTGCAAACTATAGGGGCTGTATAGCATTTCCCCAAAACCAAAAGATACAACTCAAAACCAGTAAACATCTTCAAGAACACGCGTCCTCCCATCAAACCATAGTCTCCACAACGGATGGAAGATCGTATGCTGAAGTTACAAGATCAACCTTCCAAAAAGACCCAAAACCAAATCAGTCACAGCAAACGAACAAACCTATCCTACTGAACATAACAAGCCACTTAGGTGAAATGCTTGCTGAACTCCAACAAACCAACCCAACTCAAGAAGCCAAGGATATCATCTTAAGGCATACACAATCACTCTTTATGGAAATTCTTAATGAATAAGTCTAAAAGAAAACCGAAATCGTTACAAATTGTTTCATGGAACGCAAATGGTTTATCTATCAAATTACAGGAGTTTGCAGCAGAAACCCAAGCAGACATCATCCTCATAAATGAAACACATCTTCGACCAAGTGACAAAATCAGAATCAACGGTTATAGCACTTACCGTACAGACAGATGCTTTGCTAGAGGGGGAGGCACTGACATCTTTGTGAAAAGAAACATAAAACATAATTCAATAGCCGAACCCCAAACAGAACACATGGAAACTACAGGAATAGAAATACATATGGAAAACACAAGCAGCATTACGATATATGCAGGCTACAACCCCTCAAATAAAAAACTCCTTGAATCTGACTTAGAAGTGATATTAAATACAGATAGAGCAGTGATTATAGCCGGATATCCAGTCTGGAACAGCAGAAACTCAAATATTAACGGAAGAATACTCAACTCTTACACCACTTCAAGAAATATAACAGCAATAGGACCCACTGAACCCACACAATACGGAGCTACCAGACGTCCTGATGTACTAGATATAGCTATATTAAAAAAAACATAGCGCACAGCAATCAGATACAAGCAATCAACGACTTAAGTTCTGATCATAACCACATCATATTACAACTAGGCACCATACAAGATTTACCAGAAAACACCACTACATTTATAAATTGGAAACAAATTACCTCAGCCTTCCAGGAAAACCTTAGTCCAATACCACATATTACATCCGATGTAGAAAAAACAGTGAAAACTCTTGAAAAACAACTACTGCCAGCCATAACACAGGTAACAAATTTAACCAAATGTACACCGTCAAATAAATTCCCAGAGGATATAAAACGTCTTATCCAAGAGAAGAGCAGATTAAGAAGACAATATCAGAGAACAATGGACCCAGCAGATAAACAAGCAGTCAATACAACAAACCAGATTCGATAAGCCCTAAAGGACCATCGTAACCAACCCGGGAATAACAAAATTCACCAATTAAACACAGAGGATCAATCAGTATGGAAAATGATGAAATCATTTTCCATACTGATCATTTTCCATACTCCGTTCAAAGCGTTTTACATTTCCTTCAGTCCAAGGTGAATCTAATGTTGTCTACAACGACGAGGAAAAAGCTGAAGCATTTGCTGACAGCTTAGAAAAACAATGCAGCCCCAATCATATTAATACAGATATAAATTTCATACGAAAATCCACACCCAAGTGCGTAAAATAACTCAAAATGCCTCAGTCCAATCCAATAACAAATCCGTGTCACCAACAGAAGTATATGAGATTTTAAGAAAGCTAAATAACAAAAAGGCTCAGGGTCCAGATGGAATAAAAAACAAGGTACTCAAGTTACTTCCCCACAAAGGTGTTATGCATCTAGTAGCCATCATTAATGCCATTCTCCGGCTAAATTATTTCCAACAGCGATGGAAAATTGCCGACGTTTTCCTAATTCCCGAACCTGGAAAAAATACACAGTTTCCTGAAAATTACAGACCAATCAGCCTTCTTTCGTGTATAGGTAAGATAGCCGAACGTGCTATTCTCACACGGGTTCAAGAGGCAACAGATATAAACCATGTCATTCAAGATGATCAATTCGGCTTTAGGAAATATCACTCCACAACGCTGCAAATTTACAGAGTTATCGAATATAACCCAAGGGTATGAATGGCACCAACACTCTAACGCAGTTTTCAGGGACATCACTCAGGCATTTGATAGAGTGTGGCATCACGGATTAATTATTAAAGTACACGAAGTTGGTATTCCATTACCAGTAGTTCTACTTATCAAATCATATCTAAATAACAGAAAATTTAAAATAAGACTCAACGGTATCAGATCCACAGAGAGGAGAATCACGGCCGGAGTCCCTCAAGGCTCTCTGCTATCTTCCCGACTCCTCTCCATATGCATGGCAGATCTATCCAATCTGTCTCCAGCTATCACCGCTCTGTATGTCGATGACACATTCATTATAGCCAGATCCCTCCGTCCACACCTGGCCACAATCAAGCTGCTGAGAGCAGTCGATGAATTGGAGGACTGGTACACCAAGTGGCGTATCGCAATTAATCCAAACAAAAGCTCTGCAGTACTTTTCACCAGACGTAAAGCAGAACCGACCGAATACAAGCATACAAATGTTTGGTAAAATCATCCCTTGGTACAATTCTACGAAATATCTGGGAGTTCACCTTGATAGACGTCTAAATTTCAAGTCACATATAGATAGTGTCGCCACTGAGGCAAGTCAGACTATAGCACAGCTATATCCACTTTTGAATAGGAACAGCTTCCTAAGCATAAGCAACAAAATCCTCCTTTTCAAATCGGTAATCAGATTGCAATTAACTTATGCTTCTCCAACCTGGGGTCACACCACTAAAAAGCAACATCAACAGACTTGAGATAATACAGAATCAGTGCCTAAGAATGGCATTTAATGCCCCATGGTTCTTAATATCTGGAAATTAAGAACCATGGGGCTTAATTTCCAGATATTAAGAACCATGGGGCATTAAATCTTTACTATCAGGGATAATCACCCAAATCAGCTAATTCGACAAGCAGCTTACTACAAACCCTCAAATCGTTTCAAACATAAAAAACCGAAATTCTCCATCGCAAGAGAAAGCTGATACAGCCTCAATGCTCACAATGAGCGGGTAAATTACCCACAATAATCTCATCACCCACAATCTAAAATCCAGATGAAGGGATAAAAAGTCAAGGACTCAGTCCATCAACCAATTAAGTTCAAAGTAGATTATTAATCGAGGTTATGGTGAGATGCGGTGATTACCCTTGTAGGGTAATGGATGGCAATGCTGTAGCCAATGAAGTTCTAACCGAGGCTCGGTTAGAACTTCAGATTAATTTATAGCCAGGATTATAAATTAATCGAAATGAATTTGATTTCTACAGTTTAAACGAGGGTCTATTGAAGAACTACTGCACAGAAAAGAAAAAAAAAATCACGATCTTAAAGAATTGTCCTCAACAAGGATAATTCGTCAGCGGTGTAAAAGAAACATAATATTTCTAAGAGAAGAGACTCAAAATTATGGATTGTATTTGAATTTTATTCGGGTTAACGTTCGAGTAGCTTAGTTAGTTAAAAGTAAAATTAAAAATAAAATATTTCCTTTAACTAACATCTTATGAATAAAGAAATTCTGGGTGTGTTATTTTCGTTTTTCTTCGCATTTACTTTAATGCGTTTATGTTTTGTTTCATTTCCCGAAATGCTTTGTGTTAGTCCAATTTCGTTTCTGTGTTTACGATGCAAGCAGTTTCCTCACATTGATGTAAAACCATTATTTTGGTTCATTTCTACAGTAGTTGTAAAATTAACTCACTATTTTTCCCATTCTATTGGATGCACTTTTAAAAAAATGTAATGCAGTGCTAGTCCCGAATTTTCGTTTTGCTTTGCGCAGAACAAAATGTCGGACTGAGCATTAAATTTTGCATTACTTATAAAGAGCCGTTTTTACTCTCGCCTACCTGCGCATAATGAAGAAAGAAAATACTCTGAAATAAAGTGTAGCGCAGAATGCTAGTTGTATTTGTTCATATGACAACTAGTAAATATCATTGATCATCAGTCGAAATTTTGAAAATTCTTCTTAAATGAAAGTTAACGTAATGGCCTATATAAATCAGCGACATGGAGTCAGAAGCAATTTTAATTCAACGTTGTTGAGGACGAAAAAGGATAATTGAGTAAATATAATGTTTATTATTTATGCGTTGTGCATTGCTTTGTTGCTTTTTTCAATTAATGGTAGATGTCATGGATATCCCATGCTGCCGATTAGTTTGAGTCACTTATGATTGATGTTTGGATTTTAACAGTCTTTTAGAAAGTTTAATTTCTATAATTAAAAAAAAAATTAAAAAGTTTAATAAATATGTATACAGATTAGGTGTTGGCAGTTATTCGTCTTAGTTTTAATGGTATTAAACACATCACCATAAAAACAAAATAAACACGTGTTTAGCATTTATTGATAATTAATAAATCGGGGGATGTTTTTGGTGTAATCGGCAAAGAAATATATTCATTCCCTTTAAAAAACCTAAACAAGTATTGTGTTACATTAATTTACCCAAATTTTGGAAGTCAATACTGGTTGAAAATCCCGCATCGTCACAAGTAAATAAGCAAATATAAATAGTGATTCTGCTCCCATTTATAAACTAGATACCTTGTTTCGCCACTTATTCTTTCATTTAATTTCAGCCCTCAGATTCCTTCATTCAATTCTACCCTGATGTAACATTAAAATATAATTAAAACATATAACTATGACCTTAAAATGAAAACAAAGATATAACTGGATGGGTATTTGTAACTTGCATTGTTACAAAACATTGTTTTGTAACAATGCAAGTTCATAAACTATCATTATTTATTATTATAATAACCATTATATTTCCATCCCTGTACGACTTCACACTTCCATAACATAAAATCGTCTCACTTTAAATAGCTTTAATAATTAATGATTGAACTTTGAACTTTCAACTTAATTAGTTGATGGACTGAGTCCTTGACTCTTTATCCCTTCACCTTCATTTTAGTTTGTGGGTGATGAGATTATTGTGGGTAATTTACCCGCTCATTGTGAGCAATGAGGTTGTATCAGCTTTCTCTTGCGATGGAGGATTTCGGTTTTTTATGTTTGAAACGATTTGAGGGTTTGTAGTCCGCTGCTTGTCGAATTAGCTGATTTGGGTGACTATCCGTGATTGTGAAGAATCGCTCTGCAATGCCTGTCATGTAGGTCTTAATATCTGGAAGATTGGCTTCTTGAAGTAACTGGATGTTTCTGAGGAACCATGGGGCATTAAATGCCATTCTTAGGCATTGATTCTGTATTATCTGAAGTCTGTTGATGTTACTTTTAGTCGTGTGACCCCAGGTTGGAGAAGCATAAGTTAATTGCAATCTGATTACCGATTTGAAAAGGAGGATTTTGTTGCTTATGCTTAGGAAGCTGTTCCTATTCAAAAGTGGATATAGCTGTGCTATAGTCTGACTTGCCTTAGTGGCGACACTATCTATATGTGACTTGAAATTTAGACGTCTATCAAGATGAACTCCCAAATATTTGGTAGAATTGCGTCAAGGGATGATTTTACCAAACATTTGTATGCTTGTATTCGGTTCTAATTAAGTCTGGTGAAAAGTACTGCAGAGCTTTTATTTGGATTGATTGCGATACGCCATTTGGTGTACCAATCTTGCAATTCATTGACTGCTCTCTGCAGCTTGATTGTGGCCAGATGTGGACGGAGGGATCTGGTTATAATGATTGTGTCATCGGCATATAGAGCAGTGATAGATGGGGAGAGTTTGGGGAGATCTGACATGTATATGGAGAAGAGTAGGGGAGATAGCAGAGAACCTTGATGGACTCCGGCCGTGATTCTCCTCTCTATCGATCTGATTCCATTCAGTT
This sequence comes from Typopeltis vanoorti, assembly GCF_054136105.1. Classification (NCBI taxonomy): domain Eukaryota; kingdom Metazoa; phylum Arthropoda; class Arachnida; order Uropygi; family Thelyphonidae; genus Typopeltis; species Typopeltis vanoorti. The sequence continues at coordinate 7,003,478 of NC_143560.1, read as the reverse complement.
TTATTTTAGATTTTCTGTTATTTAGATATGATTTGATAAGTAGAACTAGTGGTAATGGAATACCAACTTCGTGAAGTTTAAAAATTAGTCCGTGATGCCACATTATCAAATGCCTGAGTGATGTCCAAGAAAACTGCGCCAGAGTGTTGGGCCATTCATACCCTTGGGTTATATGTTCGATAACTCGGTAAATTTGTAGCGTTGTGGAGTGATATTTCCTAAAGCTGAATTGTTCATCTTGAAAGACATGGTTGATATCTGTTGCCTCTTGAACCCGTGTTAGAATAGCACGTTTGGCTATCTTACCTATGCATGGAAGAAGGCTGATTGGTCTGTAATTTTTAGGAAACTGTATTTTTTCCAGGTTTGGGAATTAGGAAAACGCCGGCAATTTTCCATCGCTGTGGAAAATAATTTAGCCGAAAGATGGCATTAATGATGGCTACCAGATACCCCTTTGCGGGGAAGTAGCTCGAGCACCTTGTTTGTTATTCCATCTGGACCCGGAGCCTTTTTGTTATTTAGCTTTCTTAAAATCTCATATATTTCTGTTGGTGACACGGATTTGTTATTGGATGGGATTGAGGCATTTTGAGTTATTTTACGCACTTCGGTGTGAGTTTTACTTATGAAATTTATATCTGTATTGATATAATTGGGGCTGCATTGTTTTTCTAAACTGTCAGCAAATGCTTCAGCTTTTTCCTCGTCGTTGTAGACAACATTAGATTCACCTTGGATTGGAGGAAATGTAAAACGCTTTGAACGGAGTGATTTCATCATTTTCTATACTGATTGATCCTCTGTGTTTAATTGGTGAATTTTGTTATTCCAGAGTTGGTTACGGTGGTCCTTTAGGGCATATCGAATCTGATTTGTTGCTCTATTTACTGCTTGTTTATCCGCTGGGTCCATTGTTCTCTGATATTGTCTTCTTAATCTGTTTTTCTCCTGGATAAGACGTTTTATATCCTCTGGGAGTTTATTTGATGGTGCACATTTGGTTATATTTGTTACCTGTGTTATAGCTGTCAGCAGTTGTTTTTCAAGAGTTTTCACTGTTTTTTCTATATCTACGGTGGATGTTATATGCGGTATTGGACCAAGGTTTTCCTGGAACGCTGAGGGAATTTGTTTCCAATTTATAAATGTGGTGGTGTTTTCCGTTAAATCTTGTATGGTGCCTAGTTGTAATATGATAGGGTTATGATCAGAACTTAATTCGTTGATTGCTTGTATCTGATAGCTGTGCGCTATGTTTTTTTAATATAGCTATATCTAGTACATCAGGACGTCCTGTTGCTCCGTAATATGTGGGTTCAGTGGGTCCTATTACTGTTATATTTCTTGAAGTGATGTAAGAGTTGAGTATTCTTCCGTTAATATTTGAGCTTCTGCTATTCCAGACTGAATGTTTGGCATTATTATAGTCCTTATAAGGACTGGCTTAAAGGGGCGAAGCAAGAATGCTTTTCATCTTCCCCGTTATCTGTAGAGGACAATGTAAGGATAGGGTGTTATTGAGCTATTAAAGCTCTGATCTTTGGCAGGAGGGTAACAGCAATAGCCTAGCCTCAGTTAGAGCTTCATTAACTACAGCATTGCCATCCATTACCCACCCAGGGTAATTAATTCGAATGTCATGCTTGGCATTAAGTTCCTAAAAGAACTGGAAGATGGACTGAGTCCTTGACTCTTTATCCCGTCATCTGAATGAAAATAATCTGTGTGGATGGGGTGTTATTGAGCTAAAAGGTCTAGTCACGGCTGGGTAATGTCAATAGCCTAGCCTCAGTTAAAACTTTATTGGCTTCAGCATTGCCATTTGTTACCCTGGAAGGCCTAAAAAGGACCAATTTCCCCGTCCATGCTTGGCATTATAGTCCTTATAAGGACTGGCTTAAAGGAGCGAAGAAAGAATGCTTTTCATCTTCCCGTTGTCTGTAGGGATAAGGTGTTATTGGGCTATTAAAGCTCTGATCATGGCAGGAGGGTATCAACAATAGACGAGCCTCAGTTAGGACTTCATTGGCTACAGCATTGCCATTCATTACCGATGTTTAAGTAAAGGCGAACTCTAAAAATTCGGACGATCTCTAGACCACTCCATAATGGCCGAAACACCGTCCATATCTCACCGTTGGTTCCACTCAGTGACGGGCTCCCCCCATCACCGAGCAGAACTGCTCATATTCCGAAGAAAAGCCCCTCACCGGGCCGTGCCGGAAAACACTTTCCGAGGAGACTCAAATTTTGCTCCCTTAAGGCAAAAACCTTAAGAGAGCGAACTGAAACTCTCGAAAGCTCTTATAAGAACTGCAAGAACTGGACGAGTCCTTGACTCTTCATCCCGTCATCTGAATGAAGAAAATCTGTGTGAATGGGGTGTTGTTGAGCTAAAATGCTCTAGTCATGGCTGGGTAACAGCAATAGCCGAGCCTCAGTTAGAACTGCATTGGCTACAGCATTGCTTGGCATTACGCAAGACGCAAGACGTTGCTGACTATAAGGGTGAAGCAAAATGCTTTTTTAATCCCTGCTATCTGATAAGGATTGCTGTGTGAGGAAAAGTTTATGAGCTAAATGCTCTGCCTGAGTGAGTGTGATTTAGAGATCTTCATTTGGAAGTAGGATCGCCTTCGGTCTCCTGTATTTTGAGAAGTCTGTTTCATTATAATTGGCTGCTTGTTGCACTAATTCATTTGGATGTGAAGAGGATACTGAGAAGAACTTTACTGCTGAAGACTGCAGGAAAGAGTAGATGTAGGGGATATTTGTATCCCGGTGGAGTTGGACATTTCTGACATACCATGGTGCGTTCAAGATCATGCGGAGACATTTGTTTTGCACTTTCTGTAGTTTGAAGATATTTGTACTTGAGGTGTGGCTCCAGGCTGGGGAAGCATAAGTAATACTGGGTCGAATCATCAATTGATAAAGGAGTAGTTTTATTTTGGTATCCAGCTTGCTATTCCTATTGATAAGAGGGTAAAGCTGTGTGATGACTCTTGATGCTTTCGAACATGAGGCTTTTATATGTGAACTGAAAGTTAGTTTTCTGTCCAGAAGTACACCCAGATATTTAGCTTCTGGTTTCCAGGGAATCTTGGTATTAAATAGGAAGATGTCATCTTTGGGAGATATTGTATTTTTAGTGAAGAGCATGGCGATACTCTTCTGAGGGTTTACTTGCAACCTCCATTCCGAGAACCTGCTCTAATCTCTGCAGGTTTTCTTGCAGTTTCTTGGTGACAAGGTGCGGTTTAATAGATCTGGTTAGTATAGCTGTGTCGTCTGCGTATAGGGCAATAATGGATGACATTGGATTGTGCGGAATGTCCGCCATGTAAATCGCGAAAAGTATCGGTGCCAGAAGGGACCCTTGAGGAACTCCTGCCAAGATGCGTCGCTGGGTAGATAATATATCATTTAGTTTGACTTGCATTCGTCTGTCACTAAGAAATGACTTTATGATTTGGACTAGATCTAATGGAATGCCAGCCAAAATCAACTTGTATAGTTGATATCATCTTTGGGAGATATTGTATTTTTAGTGAAGAGCATGGCGATACTCTTCTGAGGGTTTACTTGCAACCTCCATTCCGAGAACCTGCTCTAATCTCTGCAGGTTTTCTTGCAGTTTCTTGGTGACAAGGTGCGGTTTAATAGATCTGGTTAGTATAGCTGTGTCGTCTGCGTATAGGGCAATAATGGATGACATTGGATTGTGCGGAATGTCCGCCATGTAAATCGCGAAAAGTATCGGTGCCAGAAGGGACCCTTGAGGAACTCCTGCCAAGATGCGTCGCTGGGTAGATAATATATCATTTAGTTTGACTTGCATTCGTCTGTCACTAAGAAATGACTTTATGATTTGGACTAGATCTAATGGAATGCCAGCCAAAATCAACTTGTATAGCAGTCCAAAATGCCATAATTTGTCGAACGCCTTTTCTAAATCAAGAAAAACTGCTCCGGTGTATTGATGCCAATTATAACTTGTGATAATGAATTCTATTAGTCTATGAATTTGTTGGGTGGTACTGTGAAATTGGCGAAAAACAAACTGTTCTGAAGGAAGGATGTTTAATTTTTTTACTGAAAGTTGAATTCTGGAAAGAATAGCTTTTTCTGCTATTTTGCCCAAATTAGATATCAGATGTATGGGACGATAACTTTGAGGCTGCTGAGGATCCTTGCCTGGTTTGTATATAGGAACTACGTCTGCCAACTTCCATGCAGAGGGGAAGTACTTAAACCTGAACATAGCATTTATTATTGTTGTGAGATATACGATGGCCTTTCGGGGTAGCAGTTTAATAACTTTGTTGGAGATGCCGTCAGGCCCTGGAGCATTTTTATTCTTTAAATTCTTTATAATGGCATAAATTTCAGCTGGGGAAGTAGGTGTGAGTTGGCTGGTACAGGTATCAGGCCGTTTTAACACGTGTCTGACGTGGCGGTGGACTTTTTAAATATGATTGAAATTTAGATTATTGTATGAAGGGCTACACTGTTTTGCTAAATTTTTAGCTATAGTTTCGGCTTTTTCTGCATCTGTGTAAACAATGTTCAGGTCAGATTTGAGAGGAGGAAGAGATTTGTTTTTGTTTTTGATGTTTCTCAGGAACTTCCAAACGGATTGATCACTAGGTGATATGGAAGCTAATTTATCTTCCCATAGTTTGTTTCTATGGACTTTAAGTGCATCTCTCACTGCACTGTTCATTTTGTTGAGATATTTCTTGTCTTGGGGTGCTTGGCATTAAAATCTCCGGCTCTTATAGTTCTTATAAGAACTGGGCGATGGACTGAGTCCTTGACTCTTTATCCCGTCATCTGAATGAAGAAAATCTGTGTGGGTGGGATGTTATTGAGCTAAAAAGCTCTAGTCATGGCTGGGTAACGGCAATAGCCAGAGCCTCAGTTAAAACTTCATTGGTTACAGCATTGCCATTTGTTACCCTGGAAATCCTAAAAAGGACTTTTCTTTCTTCTCGAAAAATCTCCGGCTAAATCTCCGGCTATAATTAAATAGCTAACCTATGCTAATTATTATTTGGTATTTTAAATATATGAAAAGTTTTGAAGTGGATATTAAGAAAAGTCAATAATTTTTAATTGCACTTATAAAAGAATTATATTTCCAATAAAGTTTTTTGTTCATTTTGTTTATTTAATTAATACAATACACGTTACGAGGTATATACTTTCTTTTATACAGCGACACTAAAGTATCGGCTTGTATAATAATACTTCAGAAAAAAAAAAAAGCGATGACATACTGTATTCGGGTGGCATAGTACCTGAACATTCCTTGAAGTTATGTGCCAAGAAATTATACCTTTAATAAAATGTTTTATAATACATTTTTCCTTCTTTTTTCATAGTTCCTTCTTACTACAGAATTTTCCTATTCATGATGACGCAAAGTTTGGAATCATTTGTCTCTATTCTTAGCATAATCTTATTTTTTTCCGACACTCGTATATATAAATACATATATATATATATATATATATATATATATATATATATATATATATATATATATATATATATATATATATATATATATATATATATATATATATATAAAACAGGTTTGATAAGCAATTATGAATACCCCGTTGATTTAAAAGAAATCTTTAATAAGTGTTACAATGAAAGATAAAATGAGATAGAAAATAAGACTTTTATCATTTTAATGTTTTTTCTTTCTTTTTTATCTTGTCGACAATGATTAGTAAAAGCTAATGACAAGCATTTATTCTCTGAATCTCTTTTTAAAAAGAAAAGGTTGAATTAAGATCGCTAGATCATTCTACTAATTGCAATGATTACCTTCAAGAAATACACCAGATTGACTCGTTTTTACTTAAAATACTTTCTAAACCGTCTTTTTTTTACCCCATTTCCTTACGGTAATAGTTGCAAAGCCTGAAGTTCAAGTACTTCAATTGCTAATTAAAATTATAGTTACCTAAAAATCATCGCTCGCAAGAGCTATTTTAAGAATAATCAATTATATCTTACGTTAACAGAAAACAAAACAAAACTATAATTACTATTAATTTAATGTCTGGTATTAAGTTACATTGCTTCCAACAGGAATCTTCTTCATCTCAGCTTTAAACTCGGTTTGAACTAAAGAACTGTTGGGAGTTTTGGACTCAAATTATAGTAGTAGAAGAGCTCATTATATTTAATCAGGATTGGTTAGCGTATTCACTTTCCAGCTAAACATGCTGAGTGATCGAATTCTACCGTGGGCATGGATGTTGATGTTTGTTTTTAGGCATATACATTTCATCGCCAGGTGTGAGACCTCTTCTTTATGCAGGCGTGAGATGGCTTGAAAAGACTCCATGTGGGTCTAAGAAAGCTCGCGAGTCTCAAAATCAAATAAATAAGTTTGATTCCTACTCGCCTCCCCCGAATATTTAATAGAGAAAAGAATTAGATGTGAAACACGTACATATTCATCGTGTTAATAAAATAATTTTATAAATGATAAATAAAGAATAAAGAAATCATTGTAAGTTGATGTTTAGCCAAAAATATTAAATATCTTAACTACGTTTCCAAAATTGTTAATACTTTAAGAGGATTTTCTAGTTTCCAATCTAAGCCAGTTGATAACTTCGTCTGGATTTTCAAAAATTTTAAGAAAAGCTAGTTGATTATCACGCCTCATCTTCGTTATCTTAATTTCATTTATTTTTTATTCCTTTGCTTTCTCAGTTAATTTTTCATCGAAAAATTCTTAATTCCATTAAGCCACTTATAAGTCCTATCCGAAATTGCACAAGTCGGAGATTAGTGTACTTCTCATGAATATATCCATCACATCGCATCAATCTGTCTTTCATTTAGCAACTATGGCTGTATGGATTAGAATATGGTATTTTAAATGGACTGCAGTGCCTTGTGAATGATATATGCCAGATATTTATTGGCAGATGCACTGTAAGTATATGGCTAGCGCAGCCATAAGTGAAACAAACACTTACAATGCGTTGTTCTGTCACATCCTGTAAACCAGGGGCGGCTCGTGCATAGGCACTGCCGAACTGCAACACCCCCAATTTTTCTCGATATATAAATACATTTATTAATTTATTTATATTTGCTTGTAATATTTAATTTTCTCATCAACAATCCTGTACAATTCTCTTATTTTGTATAAAAAAATAATAATAATCCATTTCGTAGCACTTAGGAGGGCGAAGGACGCTAAGCAGCGCACTGTGTTTACCACAGTGTCATATTGCTACGCGCGCAAGCATATGCATGTCATAGTGAGATGCGAGCTATTAGCGTAATGCGGCACTGTCCGTCGCGCAGTTCCACTGTTGTTTATATGCAGTTTGCGCCAGTAGTAGAGCGTTCGTAGTGTTTATCGTGTTTACTCCGTCTCTATAAATATTTGGACATTACAATTAAATAAATAACATTTGTTATAGTTTTTATTTTAGAACATTATTGCGGTTATGATCATGGATTTTATCTTTAAGTAATTTTGAATTATACCAAACTATAATGTTTATCGATAATAAACAATATTTTTTGATGTTTAATTTTTTTTTTTTTAATTTTTATCATAATTTTGATATTTTATCCAAACAAGTGTACACTGTACTTTTACAGTGTGTATATATATTTCGAAAGTTGCAACATCCCCCACGATTTCAAATCACGAGCCGCCACTGGTTGAACTATCCTAAAATTATGACCTAAGAGTCATGTAAGGTAGTTCCTATGGAATTTACAGATCTGATTAAAGCATGCAAATGTCACACCTACTGGTAAGACCGGCGTGTTCATTTGGTCTGTACAGTAGAAATGCCAGTTTACTCCATCAACCATAGACAACATCCATCACAGTCCTTGCAATATCCTGTTCATCTAATAAGACTAAATCGTACTAAGCTGTACATCTCATCATTTTACTCTCCGAGGATGTGTAAGAATCAAAACTCTGTAACAAATTCGGAATACTAAACAATGGTAATTAATTATTATAGAGAGAACCTTCCGGTAATTACAATCTGCTATTCTGCACACAAAGTTTACTACTCTATTCTGACACATCCACTTGAGAGAGTGGAAATGTTCAAATTTAAATTCAGGAAATCTCTCTGCTTGGAGTAGAATCCAAGTTCGCCCTATATCCATTTGTTCGCCGACCTTAATTACCGAGAGTATTACAAAAGGTCGAGCGCATAAGACTGTCTGTGGAATACAAAGTAACAAACAAATGATGAATTGAACCCTTCAGCGCTATCATACGATGCCAGGAAGTATTAAGCGATGATAATTATACCTTTGAGATTGATGGAGTGAGTTATGGATGTGTTTAAGCAAAGTATTGTGAACTCATTATTCAATCTACGAAATAAAATTTCAATTTGCTATAATATTGGTGGATGGTACATAATTTCAGACGGATTTCTTCTAAAGTTTAGGAAATGCTTTTTTAAGAAATCCAAAACAGCTTATTTGAGGCTCAAACAATAAACAAAATATATTAAATTTTTAATCTTCCTTATAATATTAATGATTAACGGATTAATTTTAATCCACTAATCATCTTGGTAACAAATTCAGTCATCCATAGCTCGATTAGTATCAACGATACCCTTTGGTAAGAATTTCAACGACCTTCGGTAGGACATCGTCTAGGACAGTGCTTCCCAAACTTATGGATGTAAAGACCCCTTTGGAAAAATTAAAATATTTCACGGACAAACGGAGTAAAAGGCATCATAAACTAGTCAGATAGCCTCAGTTACTTTGGCCATAATTTTAAAACAATGAAGGGCAACCAACTCCGATATTTTATGACTTCAATACATGTTTAGATATTTAAATGTATTCAGATTATATAAGGCTGGCGTTTTTCATACCAACATACTTTACTCATTCCGTAAAACAGCCAAATCGACAAGAAGAACATACGCAATTAATAGCGGCAACAAACTAGTCTCATGGACTTGGCTGCTTCAACCGTGATTGCAAACTAACCAACTGTAATGGCGTTTGCTAACGAGCTTACCAGATATTGTGGTTTCCTTAACTAGTATTCTTGATTTCTTAATTCATAATCCTTTTATTAAGGAATCCATTAAGATAGTATATTAAGTTGTTTTTCTAGAAACTACTATAAGAGCGTTTCTTTGCATATTATGCGCATACTTGCAATAGTTGGCGGCCTGGTTGGCCGACTAGCTAACTAAGGTTGCTGGTTCGAATCCCGCCGTCGGAAATGGATGTTAGTGATTGCATTTAGTGGTAAATGAACTTCATTGCCCGGTGTGATACTAGCTTATTGGGCTCTAGAGAAAAAAAACTTTCGTAAAAATATCTAAAAATATATAAAATTAATAAAAATGAAAAAATTATTATCCCGCCTAGTACGAATGAACTAGAGATTTACTAATAAACTTTCCGTGGGTGCCACCCACAGAAAAAAAAAGTTACACAATTTAGAGTACTCTTTCTACGACCTTACCTGAGAGATCGCAACACAGAGATATTTGCAGCCAAGTGGAAGTATGGGGGATTAATGTAGATTAAAATTTGTATAGGGAAAAAAGTGTGATATTAATGATATTTTCAGAGTTGGAAACAGTAGTGATAATAAATTTACGAGTTTTCCCCCCCCCCCAAAAAAAAACTCTTAAATTCATGATCGCTAGTATTTCCAAATCTGACATCTCTATACACATTCAAAAAACACCTCAAAAGTTTCAAGTCTCGTTTATCGTTTATTTGTTTGTTAAATGAACGACCGAAGTCAACAGAGGGTTTTTAAAGTTTACTTATAAGGTATTTGCAAGATAAATGGCATTTTACAGTTATAAAATGATTGTTGAATCCATAGAGAGGGGATCAAAATAGCCATACCCATACGATACGACAGCTCTTTGTATGCCGTACTTGATTACATTCATTGATTAAAATAAGAAAGCACAACTCACGTAAAAAGATCCTCTAAATCTTAAAATTATATTTATTTTTAAAGGGGGTTCCATAAACAGAGTGACTTTGACATAAGTGTGCCATAACTGACACAATTTGCATCAACTGTTGTAATACATTTAAATAGCGGAAATGCCTCCAGTTGAATTTTTTTCACCATTGCTTTAAATTTTAAATTATATTTTTCTTTTTTATTCTACACTTGCTACTAATTATAACTATCACAATAAAACAATCATCACTAATTTAAATTACTGATAAAGAAAAACTACTTTTATTTATTCATGACATCGCTTGAACTATCCTTTCATGAACTAGCAAGATTGGCTTTCAGTATCGAATATTTTGTGCATCTCTTTATAAAACTGCATTCATATTGATCGTTCTACTGTAAATAGTTCTATAATACTGTTTTTATAATCCTTTTTCACATAATCAAAAACACTCCCAAACAGTATAAGATACAAAATAGAAAGCTATCTAAGTGAAGCCCAATTCGGATTCAGAAAAAATAGCGTAAGTAAAGAAATCCAAAAACAAATCATTGAAATGAAAGTTGATTGTTTTTATCGTGCAAGGACAGCAAAGGTCATATTGCACCATGTCAAAGGTCATATTGCACCATGTCAAAGGTTATAGCAGTAGTATATAACGCAAGACAAACATCGATGTCCGCTGCGGGATTCGAACCCGCGTCCTGTTGGTTGGAAAGTGGATGCGCTAACCACTCGGCCAATCAGAAATGAGAATGGATGGAGAACCAAGTATATGATTCTGGTGGATTTGGATAAAATATTTGCAGATATAGAAAGAGCCAGCATCGACTAGAGGAAAAAGGAAAAGTGTGTGTGTGTGTGTGTGTGTGTGTGTGTGATACTTGTTTTTAATATTCCAAACTATTGCAAAGGTTTTGAATGAAAGAGACGTTTTCTTAACGTACAGAACTATAATCGATCGCTGCAGAAATACGTCCCACGTGACTCCCTCCTTATTTAGCATTCTGGAATGAAAGGCTTACTTCTTCATTCAGAGCAAATTCCACATTTACCGACCTGATTGCCGTGTTCTGCTGTTGCATACTTCAGACTTTGAATCTCAACTAGGAATGACTGCGTGTTGAATACAAATGTGTCCACGAAAATCTTGCCAGATCCTTGAGGGTAGGTATACTTAAATCGAAATGATTCTTCTTATATATCATATAGGATCTCATATTTATTGGTTTAACTGAAACAACTGGAGAAATTATTCGATTTAACAACTCAAACTATTTTTAAGTTTCCATTCTGGTTTTTGCAATTGGGTTGCCAACTTCATTATAGCTCGAACATCTCCGTCTGGTGGCGGATGAATTGACAATTGACATTTATGTCTTTAAGGGTGAAGCAAAATGCTTTTCATATTCCCCGCTATCTGTTGTGGTTACAGTGAGGGTAAAATTTACGAGCAGTTTGCTCGCCCTGAATGGGCATGGAGATTATGCATCGCTATAGGAGGCTAATATAGCTTTTGGTCTTCTATATTTGAATAGCGCATGAATTTTCAATCTTTGGAACTAATACTGGGATTATACAGGATTTCATTTGGTGTTATTCTCTCTGTAACACCTATGTAAAGAGTTCTTAATGATAGCACATTGCATTTCTATTTCCCGGACTCTGCAGGACCATTAACTTCTACGGTATTAAATTTTGATCACCAAATCATGAATGTCATTCTGGATAGACTTATTAACTTCAACGCTAGAAAAATAAAATGTGAAATTTTGGTAGCAAAAGTTAATCTTACTTTCGATCAAACATTTTGACAACAAAAATATTTTTTTTGATTTCAGGGCATTTCGTCCAGAGATTGAAGTGCCCACTCAGTCTCCAAAAGCTAGATAGGGTATAAAGGCCTCGCCTACTCCCTATAAGGGAATAAAAGGGGTTAGTATTTATATTTATTTTCGTATAATGCAAATCTCGTCCAATCCCTACATTTCGTCTATTACTTTTCTCGTCCAGTAGGACATTTCGTCCAATCTTATTCGTCCAATCCTATTTGTTCAGTTCTTCATAATTAGTCCAAAGAGTTATAAGTAACTTGTGATCATTAGTAATAGTCAGTTGACACAAAAGAGAAGGGCGCAAGACAATATGCATAGTCCACCCTCACACGTTAGGTTAGGTTAGTTAGTTGAGACATTGGTTAGTCAGTTGACACAGGTGACAATAATAGTCAGTTGACATCGATGGGGAAAATTGAAATTGAACGAAATGTCCGACCGGACATGTGTTCCGTTGAACAAACTTTTAAAAGGACAAAAATTCTTGGACCATCTGCTTTCAAATCTTTTTTTTTTTCTTATAAACATATTAGAAGTATGTTCTCCTCATCATCCACCAAACCTCAGGTTTCCCTCTTTCGCTCAAGGCATTATTTAACCTAATCTTTCCAACTATTGAATATTGCATTCACATTAAGGGCAGTTTGCCTAACTATAACAAAATTCTTAACTAAGTAAAACAACTAGCAAGCAATAATGCCCCCCCCTCTCTCTCTCTCTCTCTCTCTCTCTCTCTCTCTTTCTCTTAAATAGATTCGGTTTCTGCTGTTTACGTTTTCTCTAAATATATCCAGGGTGACAGTTCAAGGTATATAACATCGATGATTCCCTTGCTCTTCTCAAAATCAATTAAAGTGCATTATTAGTCAACATCTTCGAAGTTTCGCATTAATATAAACTGTGTTTCCGTTCACAGAATAATCGACATCTTCAATCCTTCTAATGTTTGTGCTTTGGAGAAGTCACTCTTCACTCTCCTTATATATATTTTTTAAGAGCAGGGGTGACTCGTGCATAGGCACCGCTGACCTGCAGCATCCCCAATTTTTCTCGATATATAAATATATTTATTAATTTATTTATATTTCCTTGTAATGTTTAATTTTATCATCAACAATCCTATACAATTCTCTTATTTTGTATAAAAAATAATAAAAATCCATCTTGTAGCACTTAGGGGGGAGATAGCAGCACTGTGTTTACCACAGTGTCATATTGCTACGCGCGCAAGCATATGCACGTCATAGTGAGATGCGAGCTAGTAGCGTAATGCGGCACTGTCCGTCGCGCAGTTCCACTGTTGTTTATATGCAGTTTGCGCCAGTAGTAGAGTGTTCGTAGTGTTTATCGTGTTTACTCCGTCTCTTTAAATATTTGGACATTACAATTAAAGACATAACATTTGTCATAGTTTTTATTTTAGAACATTATTGGGGTTATGATAATGGATTTTATTTTTAAGTCATTTTGAATTATATCAAACTGTATAATTTTATCGATAATAAACAATATTTTTTCATATTTAATTTTTTTTTAATTTTTACCATAATTTGATATTTTATCCAAACAGACTGTACTTACAGTGTGTATGTATATTTCGAAAGTTGCAGCAACCCCCAGGATTTCAAGCCACGAGCGTCTACTGCTTAAGAGTACAATCCACACGTATATTCAAATGTAATGTTAACAAGTTTGTTATTTTTCTTCACTTTTCTTCCTAATCCACAGTTCTATTAAATGACTCTTATTACCATAAAATCTTTTATCTTTTGTTACGCTCACTGTTACAACATACATTCTTTTAATATTATCATATCATACAAGTGGGGGGGGGATTTTATCTATCACTCAGACATTAGATTGATCGACTAGCTTCAACTACAAACAAGCAAAATTTTATGCATGCTTCCTGAAATGGATGTAACATACCACATACAAAAGAGGAATCCTTTTTTGCATATTTTATTTGGATATTTTACTATTTGTTTTCACTATCAAACTATACTTTAGGTTACAAGAATAACCTTCGATCCAGTTACACTGTTCTGCAAAGTATTTTACTTTTGTGATTTGTTACTTTACATTCTACCGTATACTTTGTTACTCGAAACTCAGAACACGATTCAAAACATACAAGAACATTTTGGTAACAACAGAAGATTTATGTATATTTCTCACCCCAGAATACTTTTCGTGGTGTGCAAAAAAACACTGGAGTTTGGAACCTTTTTTTATTTAGGAATTTCTAAGCAAAAACAGAACAAAGTATATCAGCTTCATATTCAGCATCGTTTTCAAATCGGCCTCATCAAAGAAATTTTCTTCTGCGCCGTATGATTTGGTCCTCCTCTCGTGCCTGAATATTAAAGGGGAAAAGATAAAGGCAGACGTGCTATCTCAAGCATGCCCGAGGAATAATGAGTATGTAGGAGAAGGATTGATTATCGATTCTACTTGTTAACAAAATAATGTCTTTAAAATTGTTACATGTCAAGATCATCATGAAATTGACTGAAGAGAAATATTGGAAAATACTGCAGAGAAATATGTTCCCAAGGGAAGAAAAATTCTCCCTACTGACAAATATTTTCATAAACGTACGAATCGTTTTAAAATTATATCCTGTTTTACTAAAAAAACGTGATTTCTTATCTCGTACGTTTTCGTGTACTTCGATTATGGTTTACTGTCGACTTTACTCTTCAAAGAGTTTGTTGGTGCTAGGATATCGAGTGTTGGCCATTTGTTTTACATATTTTCACATTAAAACATATTTTCAATATAACACGGTTTTTTTATATATTTTCTTCCACTGATTAAGGAATTTTTTTTGTTAAAATGAATTTTATTTAAATCAAAAAATAAATTTTATTTTCTTTATACATGATTTCATTGTATGCTTGTTTACTTCTATTGGCATCCGGTTGTTGTCAATAGTTCGACAAAAAAAGGTACAATATTGTCAATTCAAAACGGACTTAAACAACTTTCCAAAAACAACTTTGGACAAGTGTGCGTCTGTCCTACAGATTTTCTCTACTGAGGGGGGGGGGAGACTTCTGTAGTCGTATCAGATCAAAGATATTCTATGCAAGAAACGTGACTTTTTTGCAGGTTTGCGATATTTGATTCTGTCAGTGAATTCACCTGAACTAATGTGCAAAGTAATTTCCCAGTCGGCAAATTCAATCACTAAAGTTCTTGAAACTTTTGACCACTTCTTTCACCAATGGTCTTCTTTGAAATGTCCAAGCACTTCGACGAACGTCTGAAGAATAGGAATGTCACCTTTCTTTTCAACCTATACTCTACAGCGACGGCTCTTGGACAGTTGACATTCTAAGCCCGCTAGGTGAATTTTTTTGACTCGCACAGATGTTTCCATTGCAAAATATCAAGCAAGTTTCCTGTTGTACATTTTCTGTATTTCTTTGCGATATTTCAGGAGGCCTATTATGCCTCCGTACGCATGTCTACAATGCGACCATTGATTTGTTTAGAACTGCTGTTTAATGTGCTCTCAGAAATTTCGATTTTGAGTTATAGACTTAAAAATTACATTTTATTCAAGAAAAATAAAATTAATCAACAATAAATTACAACAATTTGGAGTTTCTGGTGACTTTAAAAATAAAACATAGTTTGAGCTTCCACAATATAGTGGAGTTATGTGCAGGTTGAAAATTAAGAATATGCGTGTATGAAAATTTCATTAACTTCTCCCGGTACTAGCTTCCAAAAGCTTGTAGTTGAGAGCTAATTTCATTGTTTTGAGCTGATCTATTATTTTTTATCTTGTAAACACATACAAAATCAGTAGTAAAAAGATTTCCTCTTTTGATAGTATGACGTAATAATGCTGTCAATGCTGCGTTAATAATGACGTAATAATGCTCAATAATGCTGTTATTGAGGGACGTGAAAACGAACAAAGATTTTAAAACAGAACAAAAATGTTCAATATCAGTTACAATTTAAAGTTAATGTTTTCAGTATACAAGATGAACTACGGGTTTAGCTACGGAGACCCCTACCAACAAGCAAAACAACACAGGAACTGTGGGAAATATTACAATAACTTTATAAAGTCATTGTAATATTACCTTTTATTGCAATACGTTATCATATGCTTTTATTATACAATAAAAATGTAATTTTAATCAAAAATTAATTTGTTTTTGTTTGCAATTAACAATAATGCAATATAAACAGCAATCCATCCTGTAATAATATAATAAATTTAGTTTAATTCTTTATTCAAGTGTAAGCAAAACAACACAGTTAGAATTTGCGCCTCAAGTATCTTCAGGACTGAGGCAACTCCTGGTAAAGGTGGACCAAGCTCTCATCGCTCCTTGTCCCAGTATCTCCCATAATGCAAAGCACATTTCCTTGCAGACATGTATAATGCTATGCATTAAGGGAGGGGCCACTACCCAGATCGTTTTCGACCTTTATTGAGGTCTCGTCAGCGGGAGCCAGACCCAGAAGTAGTGATACTAAGGTCTGGCTTAAAGGGGCGAAGCAAGAATGCTTTTCATCTACCCCGGACAGTGTAGGAATAGCTGTTATTGAGCTATTAAAGCTCTGATCATCGCAGGAGGGTAACAGCAATAGCCGAGCCTCAGTTAGAACTTCACCGGCTACAGCATTGCATTCCATTGCCCTCCAAGGATATTAATCACCGCATCTCACGGTCGATTCCCTGCATATATCCTCGGTGATACTAAGTCCTTATAAGGACTGGCTTAAAGGGGCGGAGCAAGAATGCTTTTCATCTTCTCCGTTATCTGTAGAGGACAGTGTGGGGATAAGGTGTTATTGAGCTATTAATTAAAGCTCTGATCATGGCAGGAGGGTAACAGCAATAGCCGAACCTCAGTTAGAACTTCCTTGGATACAGCATTGCCATCCATTACCCACCAAGGGTATTAATCACCGCCTATTTCCGGTGATACTAAGGGAGAAGCAATGGAGAGGTCATATTTACCTATATGAGTTGCCAAAAGGTGTACCACCTTATTATTAAAATTATTCTGGATTTAGAAAAACTTCCGACATCCTGCAATAATTCATCATTCATATATAATTCATATATTTACATAATTCATATATAATTCATATATTTACATAATTCAATTGATTTTACGTTTACCCATGGAAATTTCGATACCTCATTACAGTACTGGATAGATCTGCTCTTCCCAGTGATTTTCCAGTCTTATTAAACTAACACCATTTGACTGTTTATTACATTTTTAGTAATACATCACACAGGACAAATGTTATTCAGGGTAATTAAGCAGTGCGATGAACTGTATTCTTCTTCTTTTTACTGTTCTATTTACTGTCTGTAGCAGTTAAAAATTAACATTCAACTAAAAATGGTTACACCGCGCAGACAGTGGATCTACGATAAACGATCTTAGAATCCTAACCGAGCTTATATTATTCATGTTTAACATCAAATCTCAGTAAAACCAAACGACTTTGATAATTCATTTTAATTAACCGAGTTTAACTTTAATTACTAAAGAACAATAAACTAACTTTATTAACGAGTAAAAGAGCTAACAAAAGAATATAACGTGAAGTGACCCTGGAGAATATAAGAATTAGTAGAGTGCAATTCACTGGCTGAATCAATCCAAAGAGTTAACTCTCCACTGAGGCTAATTTTATAGAGCAGTGGATGAGCATCTCCTCTGGCCTATGAAGGAGATTAAATAGCTTCCTTTTTAGTGCAGCTGGCGGACTCGTGCAACAAGATAAAAACATATACTTTACTTTAAGGTGTTTTGTTATCACAGCATGAGCTGCGAATGTATCAAGAATCGTAAAAGTCACTGGGAAGGAAGTGCAATCTTTATTAAAAGGTTTACTACTTTACTTTGAGACACATTAGGTTTAAAGAGCTCGTGTAAATAATGTATGAAAAGGTGAAGATGAAAATTCTTAGAAAAGACTCAGTTTATGAGAAATATTTAACATTTTTGTATATTTTTCATTAGATTAGAATTAGAAAAAAGGCATAGTTGGTTTAATAGAAAAAGCACGCAGATTTCGTTTGGATTTTACTTCAAGCTTTACACACAAAGCCTTGTTTGAATTAGAAATACAATTCATTTTATAGTCGAGTTCCGTTTCTTCAGTTCTTAAAAGATCTTTCTTTGGTCCAAATTGAAACTTTTCTTCACTTTTGGAATTAGATGGCCTGCTGGATGTCTTAACGAGAACTGCAGGAGATGTCCAATATGGATGAATTTTTCCACAACGACTCGTCTTATTACTACTGGACGTATTAATCGTGATAAGATTCACTCATTATAAAGAAAAAAATAAGATATTCAAGCTCTAACTGAGATGCAGTAATATACACGCAATATATTTTGCATTGAAACAAACGTTTATTTTGTGAATCAAGTTTGGAATGAATAAAAATAAATATGAAATCTTTAAAGATTTCATATTTTTGACCAAAGAAGAACAAATTATTAAATTTTGCATTGAAAATTAAAGTTTGCTAAAATCTCCTAAATTGGTTATAACGATTTATAACAATGCTATACACCCTCTGTCCAAAAAGAAACCGAACGTTTTGAAAATAGAAGAAACTAGTGGCGCCACCTGTTATATCTTTCTGTTGTCGAAAGCGGCAACCTCCATTAGTGTTGTGTCAACTGTTTATGACATTTGTTTCGTTATAAGCCAAGTTGTAGTGCCAAGAGTGACACTGTGTTTTGACGAACGATCGGTCGTCACGATATTCATGTCGTACGCGACGAATTCTCGATATCAATCGCTTTAAAACGTCGAGATAAAACTCACCATTGACCGTTTGGCCAGGCGGAACGAATTCTTTGGGGATAATGCCCTTGGAATCGTAGAAGCAAATCAGCATTGTCTTCACTTTTGACTTCTCCAAGCGACTTTTTTCGGATGCCCCTCTTCTAGTGGTCTCCACTCAGCACTCTGGCGTTTTGTTTCGGGTTCATACTCAAAACACCACGTTTCGCCACCAGTAACGATCGTTTCAAGGAAGTTTCAGTCCGTACGAGCGATTTTAATAAGGTCCTTGCAGTGTTCAATTCGATTCATTTTTTGATCCTCGGTCAACTTGTAGGGAACAAATCGCGAATTCAATTTACGAAATCCCAAATTCTCGGTCAAAATGTTGTGCACAGTTGATTTTGGAATCCCCAATTCATCTTCAATCAATCTCACGGACGATTTCGGGTTTTCTTTGATGAAATCACGCACTTTTTGGATGTTAACTTCGCGCTTAGGTCCAATATTTGCACTGCCCGGTTTTTCGTTGTCCTAATGCGTCTCACGACCACTTCAAAATCGCTTAAACCACTCGTAAACTTGAGTATGGGATAAACATTCATCACCGTATGCTTTTTGAAGCATTTGATGCGTTTCGGTAAAACGTTTACCAAGTTTAACACAAAAGTCAATCGCAGCTCTCTGTTTGAAACTCATTTTCCGACCGTTCATCAAAACATACTGTCATTCTTGGCACTATAATCGGCTTCTAATGAAACAAATATCATAAACAGTTGACACAACACTAATGAAGTTTTCCGTTTTTGTCAACAAAAAGATACGACAGGTGGCGCCACTTGTTTCTTCTATTTTCGAAAAGTTCGGTTTTATTTTGGACAGAGGATGTACTAATGGTTATGTAAAGTGTCCTTTAGACATCTACGGAAATTCATAAATCTCTGTACTAAAAAGAATTGACTTTACCTTTATTAGCTCCTTGACTAAAGCCAGCATACTTCTTTTGCTTTTAACGAGATACCCCTTTCAGTAACACATGCTATGACCGCAACTGCAAATTTTCTCATCTAATCCATACTTCAAGGGGTTCAGATTTCTCACTGCATCGTCCTTTGGGTTAAATCAATCTGCAGACCCGAATCCCAATTTTAATAGCGGAGAGCCTATCACACTCCTTTCTCCGATCTGACAAGACAAACAGTATCGAACACTGGTGTTATAGTAGGCTGCTTAATGGCACTGAAAACTGAGAAGATTTATATTTTACTTCTTAAATAATGATCTCACACCAAGAACAGACATGAAAATTCGATCCGTTTTAAATCTTTTTTAAGAACAATAGCAAACTATGCACGTCAGTGGCTAAATGCATGTACAGACATGCATTTAGCTACTTTGCAAGGAGATATACGCGCATCTTTCTCTTAATTTAAGGAACTGTTTTTGCTTTCATTGCAACAATTATTTTTCCTCTAAGCAGCTATTAACTGCGTGAAACTCCCCTATTCCCCCAGCCATTAAACACCGCTCTCACGTCTACAAGCGGTGACCATAAGCTTACTAAATTCTTGAGTGTGCTCAGTACAGACCAGTTAAGTTGATGGATGACACGTCGCTCATTTCTTCACGAAATTCCCCTATCACACAGACGTTCTCTTTCTGCCATGTGCATTTTCTTTGGGTTTTTTTTTTGTGCTCAAAAACGCTTTATTTGAACAAGGAATTTAAATCTCTTGGCTTTAGCAACCATCACTGTCCATTCACAATTCAAGTCCAAATTCGAAGAACTAAATATCTCCATATTTTGTCAAAGTACTTTGGAATTTTTCCTGAAAATTGTAACCTGCTAAATTTCCGGCAAACTAGAATTTTTCGATGCTCTGAAAACAATCTGCCAAATAAGTCATGTTAAGCAGTTCTTTTAAACACAAGTTCAAAAATATGTTTCCATCAGTAATGGATATTTTAATTTTTATCATGATATACTCTAATGGCTGAAACAGAAAACCCACGATTAATATGAATAAATTCCCCATTTCTTGTTTTTATATATTATGATATTAAATAATACCCAAGAAACGCAGTTAGCATTGAAGAAGACGTCCCTTGCTCGGAAATATCTGGGTTCAAATCCCGTTCAATGGTTCTTTCTACAAGACTGGCTCACTGAAGATGAGTGAGCCAGTCTTGTAGAAAGGTGGTACGATTTTTGGTATTAGGAGAGTTCATCGAAAAGACGATTAATCGAATGAACAATTCGTCGAAAATGCAATTCATAGAAAAAACAATTTAATGACATTTTAGTTAAAATTTTCGGTGAATCGTTTTTCGATGAATTGCATTTTCGCTGAATTGTCTTTCGATTAACTGTTTTTTCGATGAATTTTCACGGACCTGTCTGTCAAATCGTTGATGACTTTGCGAAGTGGTGTGTGATAATAATAATAATATCCCTTGAATTACATTATTTGTGTTAAAGAACAAAGGACTCAGTTGTTTGTTAGTTCAAAGGCTTCGATACCCTTACATGATTGCACATTAGTTCTGTTCCGTTATGCTAATTAAAAACAACTTCTCAATGCTACGAAAACTCCTTATTATATTGAAACTATGGAGGTGGCAACGTCCTCCCATGCCACTGCATGTGATTCCCAAAACGGTTGGTATCAGATATGAAGGACAGAGTTGCTTGGAGAGAATACTAGCGATCAGACATCTTCAGTATAATAAGTGGAACATTTTCAACTGCTGAAGTTAAATTACTTGTTTAATCCTTCCTTGATACAAAGCTCAACGAATAGATTGCTGTATTTATACACCGCAGTGTCAATCCTCTTCCAGCTATTCTTGAAATCAGTTATCCTACAAGCCAGCACAATCCATAACATAGACAACTCTACAAATTGGATGCCCCTGATGTAAAGAAAGACTACTACTAAAGGAAACGGATAGCTGACTTTATGCAATTGACGAATGCTTGCTTTGGTAGACTCCTTGGAGGAAAGCCGAGAGTTTCGGGTAGTTTCCTTCTACCGCTGTTTCGTGCTGGTCTCGTGAGACTAGAGGTCCCTGTGGTTAGTGTTGGATATCATTAGTAAAGCCATTGATCAAGCTGTCTACTGGAGGGTTTAATTATTCTCGTCCTAGCTTTCTCATACGAACCCCATCTTCATTACGTATTAACTCCTTCACTCAGCCTTTCTTGACACAAACTAATTGGAATTGCTGCTCGGATTAGCGTTCACAACAAAATTTTCCATGCTAATTTAAGTCGTTAATAAATTAATACCTAGGATTCCTTTTGGTACCTGAAGAAGGTGTCTCAATATTTTATATACATATTACTATAGCGCATGCTTGGTGTTAAAAATATGCTATTCGTACATTCATATGTATTTTCTTATTCTTTCTTCTGCATTCATTATTTCCAATTGCATCAGTCTTAATTTCCGTTACTACTAATTGTTGAATTTATTTTAATTCTTCCTTCAGTCTGCCGATTGTTACATTCATTGTAATTCCCCCCCCCCTGCTGCTGATTGTTGAATCTATTCTAATACTTCTTGTAACCGACTGTTGCATCTATTCTAATTGTTCTGTTACCGATTGTTCTGTTGATTCTAATTCTTGATCTCTTTATTGTTGTGTCCTTTCTAATTCTTTTTGCTACCGATTGTTGCACCCATTCTCATTTTTCCTGCTGCCGATTGTTGCATTCTTCTAATTCTTCAATGTGCTGGTTAGTGAATATTATGACCTATGAGAATTAGTTTCTCTATATTACGTATATTTAGTAGATAACTCAATTCATATTCAATGAATAGTAAACATTATCTATGTTATTGAAATGTATAGGGTTCGTTCTCCTCAAAATATACATTTAACCAGCTAAATAGCTTCTTACAAGGGACAATCGAGTAAACTTGTCTGCACAATACCGGTTAGAAAATATCCTTTGTAGGGAATCCAACTACGAAAGCGTGATTGACAGCAGAACAAATACGAGACGTCTGTTCACCGTTGAACCTTCATATTCCGCGTACTCTTTAAATGCAATCTTGTTTAATCAGCCCATAGACTTCACTCTCCGTACTTTTCAAGCGGAAATAAGTCAGAAATATTTACTTTTAGGTGACAAGTAGTCATGTACACGCGATCTTCGATCATAAAGCAAATAGACAGTTCAACATCAGGCTTGACTAGACAGCGTCACGTTCACAACATACGCAAACAGAACATTTTTCCCTGATGGCTTCTGCTTCTCATCATTTTCTAAGCACACTGGAAGTCATTTGATTTTGCAATAGTTTTCTACTTACTGTATTTCCATTCTTACGTTGTAGGACTGATTACAAGAAAAAGTTAACGTAGCCCCACTAACTTAATTGTTTTTTTTTTAAAAACTTAATTAACTATCCAATGAGATCACTATAATTAACAAGTTAATTAAGTTAGATGTGATTTCCGTTTACTTTTTTTTTTGTTGTTTACCAAGTTTAAATATTTTAAGTTTATTTCATTTTTTTTTTCAACTTTCGTTTGGGCTGGCGAACGAAGATTTCCACTTAAATGCCAGCTTTTCGTTTCGAAAATGGAATTGCTCTTTTTTGGATGAAATATTCGCTGCATTCTCAGTGAACATGAGGCTAACATGCCAAAAAAAAAAAAAAAAAAAATTGGATTTTTTTTTTTTTTCAAACAGAAAGGGTAATAGGACTGCTACATGCTCTTTCCAAAAATGTTTAAATATTTATGAAACGGGAAGTGCATTCGGCATATTGCTTTATAATTGTAAGATATTTTGAAATATAACTATTTTATTTTTTATGCTTTAATTGAAGAACAAGCGGAGTAACATCTTTATATTGTCATCGTAATAATAATAATTTTTATATTACGCAATATTCATCTTATTCTTTGATTTAACTTGATTGTAGTTAATGCTTCCACGTTTAAGTTACTGTAAAGATTACAGTGACTTAGTAATTAGATACGCGCCACTACTTTTCAATTTTTCGGGTTCCGTCCTCACATGTAAGTAAAAAAACGAAAGTTTTATTGGGTCAGCTTTTATACAATGGTAAACATTTGTTACTTTAATAACAAATCAAATAGAAAATCTTAAAGATTATCTTATAGGAAATACCAATAGAAAAAGCAGACAGAGTCTGCTTATTCTATTGGTATTTCTATTTTTCTAGAATTCTAAGGGGAAGTTTGCTGTACCATCTCAGGCGTAGGAATAATATTATATTATGGATGAATTGGGGATTTATAGTGTTAGCATTCAGCAAAAGATGCGTCCACCAATATAAGCGATGTAGAAGTCAGTTAAAGAAGAGGAAAATTGAAAATTGAAAATTGATCTTAGTTAATTAGCGGAGTGTTATCTAAAGTGAGGGAAGGGGAAGGCACTGGTCTTTCTTCAAAAAAATAAGGTAAGAATATGTTTCGGCATCATTAAAGTTTACTAATTTATCTTCATTCCCACTTGCGAATGGGTATAAGATCAGTGTTTAAGGCAATGGCCATAGAGGATCTTGAAGTTTGATCCTCTTCAATCAAAGAGGATCAAACGTTTGCATTTGATCGTATTTGATTGATCAATGAGGATCATTGATCCCCATTGATCAAAGAGTACCACAATGTTTCGTTGTGCTTAAAACCAGACTAGTTGCTAGTTCCCAATCTACATAGAGGATCTTGAAGGTTGATCCTCTTCAGTCAAAGAGGATCAAACGTTTACATTTGATCCTATTTGATTGATCAATGAGGATCATTGATCAAAGAGTACCACAATGTTTCGTTGTGGTTAAAACCAGACTAGTTGCTAGTTCCCAATCTACATAGAGGATCTTGAAGGTTGATCCTCTTCAATCAAAGAGCATCAAACATTTATATTTGATCCTCTTTGATTGGATCAAAGAGTACCACAACGTTTCGTTGTGCTTAAAACCGAGCTAGTTACTAGTTCCTAATCTACAGATATGAGATCCAATGCAGTTCATGCGACAAATATGGAAGCAGTACTTAGTTGATATGATTGGCCAGTGAGAAGTGCTTCTGTCCTCCAAACAACAGATGGTGGTGGTTTCGACTTCCGCTCTGGGCATTGATGTTTGTGAAAATCTTTAAATGACAGATGAATTTCATCGATTGATATGAGGCCACCACTCTCCTTCTTAGAGGTTTGAAGTCGCATAAAAAATTCTATGTTTGGACTCTAGAGCAGACTTTTCACATCGTTTTAATCTAACCCTATCTACGACATTAAAGTTCTATAAGTTTACAGTCTTTTGCAAATGAGATTCGCAGGGAATAGAAAGAAGAAAATACGTAATAATTTACCCAAGTACCAAAGCTCTTCTTTGTTTTAATACTTAAAACAACTTGGATAACAGTTAAAGAAAGGTAATAAATCAAACAAAAAACAACACTGGGACAGACGGGATAGAGATTTGGAATCATTTGCATAAAACTAACTGCTTGAATTGATCTCTGCTTTCATTATATATCTCTACCGTGTATTTTCCAAATAAGACATGGAATAATCAGGTTTATTCGTTCACTTATCTTGAACACATTTTGGCATAAACATACTTCGATGTTATTAACAAGTTGTTTAGTATATTTGAGATTTTTAAAAGATATAGTTTATGACTTGCGAGAGTATACCAAAAGCTTTCAAAGAAAAAAAAATCTTTCAAATTTGTTTTCATATTTTAGCGGCAGCTCATAAGAATTTTCATAGATCTTCTTGTTACTCAGGGGAAAAATCGTTTTCTTATTTAGAATAATTTTAAGTTTTGAACGTCCATTTATCATTCTTAATGGTAATTGAAATTCAACTTTACGTGAAAAGCGAACTTTTCTTTTCATAGTTTACAATCTCAAAGAACTCCAAGTAACAACGTTGCCGTTCAGATTATTGACTTTTACGTTCAAACAGCTGTAATATATATTAAAGTTAGTGTACGATATATTCGCGCGAAAGTAAGTAGGAAAACAGCTACTCGTGTTCATTGCATTACAGTAAATATATGAGCCTGTCAAACAACTGTGAGAATTCGCTCAAATCTATGAATCGTGATAAAAAAGGGGGGGGGGAGATTTCTCAGCCTTCTCACATATGCACTAGTCACACAGTTCGTGACTAGCTCAATATAAACACTCGCAATATCCTCGGTAATAGCCACTAATGGGAGTCTACAAGGACTGAGAAAATAGCAGACACATCTCGGAGTTTTTCCCACTCGCTGGGAACCAATAACTTCGGCAAACGTGAGAAATGCAATAAAAAGACACTGGATGTACTCTCACACACACACACACACACACACACACACACACACACACACACACACACACACACACACACACACCGAGATGTGCTGATATATACAAGTGTGTTTGCTCTTCTTTGGACGTTTCCAAAGACAAATTTGACACATCGGAGGCCATCATAACGGTTTAAACTGCTGCGTTTTATAGAGCTATAACCAAACCCATCCATGTCTTCATATGTCTTCATCCATGTCAAAATTTACGTTTCCTTTAACTTATATATTCAGAAGCAGTCTTCCATCATAAATTAAGTATAATTAAGTTTTAAGAATTGCGTAATTTCGAATATTTATGTAAACATCCGTAAGGATGGATATTTCGGATATTTATGTAAATATCTGAAACCATGGAGAAAGGCGATAAGAAAGAATAGAAGGACGATGATGAGGATTAGGATATGGAAAGAATTTTAATGAGGATCAGGATAAGGAAGGAAAGAATGGTAATGAGGATCAGGATAAGGAAAAAGGAGGATAAAGAGGATGGTAATGAGGTACGGATAGGGAAATAGGAGGAGCATGATAATAATGATCAGGATCAGGGAAGAGGAGGAAATTGAGCAAGAGAAGATAAAGGAAGGAGGAGGATAACTGGGAAGGTAACGAGGAAGACTTGGATATGAAGAGGATGGATAGGATAAGGTGTAAGACGATTTAGCGATATTTTCAATAATGTCAAATATTTATAACAGGTAGAGTCGAAGGAGGATGGAATGAGGGGGGAAAGAAAATTTAAATTTAACAGAATGACACCGATGGCAATCTCCTTGAAGAACGAGTATCTCCCTGAGTCTTTCCTGAGACACTTGAAGCACAAAACAGAACTTGGATTCCAAGTTTGGAAGAGATCACTTCAGCCTAAAGAAATCAAGCACACAATTAATTAACTATAACATCTTATTTTACTATTCTTTATGGCGACATTGACATTTTGGAAAGGAAGAGAAACATTAAATGGATTTAGCTGATCCTGCAGAAATGCAAGTCCAAGAAAGCAGACCGGAAAATAATCAAAATTTCGATCATTTTCGTATCACTATTAAAACAATATCGAACATTTATTGTTCAGTTTATGAAGAAGATAAATTTTGAAATCACGTGGTCTATTGATTTTTAAGAACCAAGCAACAGTGAAGAGGAAGAGATCACGGTGTTCTAACAATTCTTCGAAACGCACTGCTGTTTGTGAGGTTTAATAAGATTGAAAATATACACGCGTAAAATGATTTACTAAAAATAACCGTAATTAAATAGTTCTTAGAAAATACGAAGAAACCATGGCGTTACCGTATATAAAGACCGATCCATAAGCGATAATAACTCTTCGGACAATTAGAAAGCCTTCCTCATTTTCATGCTAAAAAGAACATTTATACGGTGCCGAAACACCATTAAGATAATTAACGAGAACTTTTATGGAGTTCAAATTAATGGCTGATTAGTGTAATATGTACGGACACAAAGTACTCGTAAAGATCTCGGATTCTCATCTCCGTATAGCGCGATGTTCGCGAAGGTATCGGATCGTGAGAAAAGTCTCTGTGGGAAGTAACTGTTCTTTCCGAAGTAAGTGTTTTGCAGTTATTGTGAAATTGATCTAGACACTGAGACTGTGACTTTAAGAAGTTCGGTGAGTTCACATCATCAATAAAACACTTTTGGAAAAACAGTTTAAAAAAAAATCAGAAATACGGTTTATATTACCTGATAAATTATTAAAATTGATACTACTATGCTAAATTATAAATTGTCGTGGAATATGAGTTCCATGAATGTAATAATTTCATAGAACTACAAGCGCCTTTTAAAAGGAGATATTAGGGCTATCTGTAATGAATCCAGAGCAAAATAAAAGGTACAATTTTTATTTTATTTTTTATATTATTTTTGAAGTACACCCTCTGTCCAAAAAGAAACCGAACTTTTCGAAAATAGAAGAAACTAGTGGCGCCACCTGTTGTATCTTTTTGTTGTCGAAAGCGGTAACCTTCATCAGTGTTGTGTCAACTGTTTATGACATTTGTTTCATGAAGCCGAGTTATAGTGCCAAGAGCGACAGTGTGTTTTCACGAACGGTCGGTCGTCACGATATTCATGTCGTACGCAACGAATTCTCGCTATCAATCGCTTCAAAACTTCGAGATAAAACTCACCATTAACCGTTTGGCCAGGCGGAACGAATTCTTTGTGGATAATGCCCTTGGAATCGTAGAAACAAATCAGCATTGTCTTGTCTTTTGACTTCTCCAAGCGACTTTTTTTCGGATGCCCCTATTCTGGTTGTCTCCACGCAGCACTCTGGAACTTTGTTTCCGGCTCATACTCAAAATACCACGTTTCGTCACGAGTAACGATCGTTTTAAGAAAGTTTGAGTCCTTACGAGGTAAGGACTCAAACTACTTAATTCCCACTTTTGGTTTTAATGAGATCCTTGCAGTGTTCAATTTGATACATTTTTTGGTCGTCGGTCAACTTGTGGGGAACAAATCGCGAATTTTATTTACGAAGACCCAAACGCTTGGTCAAAATGTTGAGCACAGTTGATATTGAAATCACCAATTCATCTTCAATCAATCTCAGGCACGATTTCGGGTTTTCTTTGATGAAATCACGCACTTTTTTTGGCTGTTGACCTCGCTCAGTCCAGTGTTTGGACGGCCCTGCTTTTAGTCATCCTCAAGCGTCTCACGACCACTTTGATATCGCTTAAACCACTCGTAAACTTGAGTACGGGATAGGCATTCATCACCGTATGGTTTTTGAAGCATTTGATGCCTTTACCAAGTTTGACACAAAAGTCAATCGCAGTTCTCTGTTTGAAACTCATTTTCCGACAGTTCGTCAAAACCCACTGTCACTCTTGACACTATAACTCGGCTTGTAATGAAACAAATGTCATAAACAGTTGATACAACACTAATGAAGATTACCGCTTTCGACATCAAAAGTATACAACAGGTTGCGCCAGTAATTTCTTCTGTGTTCGAAAAGTTCGGTTTCTTTTTGGACAGAGTGTGTATGTTCATATATGTTTCTTCATGTGACTAGTTTTATTCATCTCGAGTTATAATTTAGCCCTTAAAGCACACATCATTTAAAAGAATATGAAAGTACTATAACAGGTTACTACGTAAACGGTAAGGCATTAATATTCGTGATGTTTTCTAAACTAAGCGATTCCCGAAACTTTTGTAGTTAACCAACAGTTCCTAGAAGCATTGCTGAGGTCATCAAAATTTCAGATTGTGTTTAATCCTTCTGAAATTCCATGAAACGATCTGTCTCTTTAGGCATGCACGCATGCGTTCTGCATCGCAATGCCGAGGATAGCTTCACTGCATTTTTCACATAAAAACCCTTAATTTTCAGTAACTGACACATAATCTAAACATGCAAAAATGCAATTTCTCTCTCTCTCTCTCTCTCGTGTTCTGGAAAGTATTCAGTCATATCGTGGTACGCAATCCTCCTAAGTAATTAGTTATGAGTTCATTCACTAGAAGCAGAGTATGCGTGCACAGTTTTTTTTGTTTTCTTCTACACGTGTTTTCATTGGATTGTCAGGCAATTATGAGATCCACTTAACAAATGGACAGGTAGCTTTTCCGATTAGCGTTTTACGCGCACATGTTACCAATGAGATGACAAATCACTGAATTATTCTTATGTTATTCCCGTCAAGAATTGTGGTATCGCAACAACACAGGTAACTGGAAAAATAGAAGAGATTTTATTTTCTGAATGATTGCCGGTTTTAATTTGTAATTACAGCAATAATTGGCACCATAAGTGGGGGTTGTTTTTTTTGTTACAAAAGTTCCAAAATATTGATAAACTTATTGGAATTATAATCTGTTATTATTATTATTGTTTTTGTTGTTCTTGTTATTACCTCCATGGAGTCTAAGGTCCATGATATTCGTGATGTTTTCTAAACTAAGCGATTCCCAAAACTTTTAGAGATAACCATCATTTAGAAACACTGCTTAGTTCATCAAAATTCATGGAGTCCAAGGATCATTGTGGGACTCACTGCACTACACAACACTGCACATTCACATATGCAATCCAACCGCACATCATATGCTGCACACTACATTAATATTTTGTCTATTAAGTGGGCGTGTTCTTGTACCGATTTACCTTTTTGCGGAAGGAAAAACCCGAGTTTCTGGAACAATTCGAAAACATGCAACTAAATAAGGAGTATGTCATATTATATAAATATAGACTTTAAAAAAAAACGTGATCTGGAAGAAGGGAGGAGTGAAACAGCTACCAGTATGCAAGATTACACACAGCAATCATTACCCATAGACATGAACATAATACGAAAATCTACACTGAAAACAAATATTCTGTCAAGTTGGTTAACAGAAATGTTTACTGCTGATGCTATTAGTGCAGCTAGGAAATCGATAATTTGCTCGATAACTTTTGCCTGAATAACTTCAACGACGACGAAGTATTTCTATAATGTTTTTATATATTTCCCCCCTTTCAAATGAGAACAAGTCAGCTCGCCTTATGCTCTGGTGTGAAAGGATTTTATTCCCGTCGTTTTTATTCCACAAAGTTGACAAACTCATCGAGAGGACACTGAGGAAATCAACGAACATCGAGAAATCCAATAAGTCTTTTCAAAGTGGCATAAGAGTATTGGGAATAATTACTTGCAGTACGAGGAGTTGGGATTTTTATCTAGGACTATGTGAAAGAGATAGAACTCTTAATTAGATAGCAATTAAGCAGGTGCCTGATTTTTGAGGGTAACTGAAGGTAAATCCATTTCCCCCTGTACTCAGGTTGTACACAAGAACTGGATACTTCGCCATCATGTAATAAAAAAGTCATCCCTTGCTTTATTAATATTCTTGGCCTACTACAATGTTGACTACATAACCAACCCGTTCATTCCCCAGATATAATTGGTCAATTTTCTCATTTCTTCCCCCCCAAAAAACTCGTTCGCCATAATAAAGATTCTGAAGACTTCTGAGTATGAACAGCCCCTACGAATGCGATGACCTAATTTGCCTGAATTTTCCTAGGAAAATTCAAGGAAAAGCACTAAATTACGAGAACGTTAATATTAGTAATTGGTTCATTAAGTGGTTAAATATATTTTGTATTACGAAATGCAATCAACCAAACTCAACGAAATATTTATTACCAATTTGATTGTTATTGTTTGGTTACATTTCTAGTGAGTCCAAATGCTCATCGTGGGAGGGAACAAACTACATCACGTACATACTACAAAATTCACGTGTTTAGGGCGGTACATCAAAAACCGTCCTAAGGATTCTTGCTGACACGTGATTTTTTTCTCATTGAGTCACTTCAATGACTATATCACCGATCTTAGGTTCTTCCACTCTTCATATCTAAGACGGATATTAAAATATAAACGTCAAAAGGAAACTTTGGAAAACCGATGTGGAAACATTAATAGTTTCACGAAAAAGGAAATTAAGTAAAATAAATTATTCAATGAAAATGTGCTGAAAGAAACAGTGAAACTTGACTTTGACAGTCTCTCTATTTGTTCAGAGTAATAGAAGCTTAATCTGATAGATTAATGATAAAAAACAAGTTTATAATTAATAATCCAGGTAATTATGTCCCTATACCCCGTGTCATATTTTTCGTTCAAAGGCTTCTCTATTTGTTTATCCTAACCATAAACGATGTTACTTGTACCGCTTTCCACGCTAATATTTATTTTAGTCAATTATTTAGTGCAGAAGTAGCGCATAAGCGAATAGCGAGGAGAGATCCGGTGTGGAAACATTAAAGGCTTCACGAAAAAGGGAACAAGTTTTTCATCGCACGTTAATGTTTGCGACTTTAGCAATTAAGCGGAATCAAAAATAATAATTGCACTCGCTTTACGTCTAGATCAGCAATTAACAGTACCTCAAAAATCGTTGTGTGTGTGTGAGTGTACATCACACGAGAAGATTTCTGAAACCCTCAGTGACATAAAAGGGGAAGCATTGGATCGAATGATGATATCTGAGCTTTCATTTGAAAGAAAGTTTCGGACCGTAATGGCTTGTCGTTCAACACTAAGTGATAAGCTTTCATTTTCTTGGTATAAAATGTCACCATCATGGGGTCCTACCGAGCAACCATATACGGATAATGACTTCTCTTCCATTCAAGATGGTCTGCTATCAGATAATGACGCGCATGATTTCCCACGTGATTAATCCTACCTGCAGTTCTATTCCCGTTTTAACAAGTCATAACAAAACTCCACGTGCCATTTTATGACGTATTTTTGTTAGCATAAGCTTGAGAAAACCATTGGGAGTGTACTGTAGGGAAACATTATGCCAAATAACGTCGGGGACCGTTTACTTGGAATTACAGAAAAGTGTATTTTCGCGTGGCAATTCTTGGCTGTTTTTATTCTCCCTGTTAGAGCCAATGAATATTTACACTGAAAAGTTAATCGGACTTTTGTAATCATTTGATTTCTTTAATGGACATAAGTCAGAAGTCATTAAAAAGATTAAATAGAAGGTACTCGAATACCGCAGCAACTTGAGGTTGGTTACGTTAATAAAACCATTTTTTAAAGCTTTTATCGCATTCGAAACAAGAAGTGACTTAGAAAATTCTCTGGGAAAACACACGGTTTTGCTGTTTTATAAATGATAAACAGCAGAACAACTCTCTTTTACACCAATGTCATTTGGGATAAATCTCAAGTTTTGGCAGTGTAAGGATGAGAGGTTGCTCATCGTGGTACGAATTAGCTCCACTGGTCGACCAGCGTGGAATCATGAATCCCATGTCGGTGTTCTAGCAATTGATGATATCCTATCCTACAGCAATTTTATGGTGCCCTTGAATTACTTCAACACCATGATGCTCCAAATCATAAACCACTGACTGTCAATAGGTTGTGCTTAAAGAGAACAAGATCAGAGCACTGCAGTGACTGCCACAGAGCTTGATCTGAATCCGGAGAGAGCATATGTGAATGTGGGATGAGATGGAATGCAGAATTAGACGATAGCCATGGAAGCCCTTCTCATTAGTCGAACTGTTTCATACTACAGAGTGGAGTAGAGCAAAATCCTACAAAATTTGTACCGGAACTTATTATAAACTCTTTCATGACGCATTGAAGCCGTCACTGCGGCACATTGTATCGATTTCTTCCAATAAACCACGTGCTGTATATACATGCAGGTGTACCATAACTTTTGGTAGGATATTAATGTACAGTTATTTTACGTTTGCATAAAAGCGTGTGTTAAAATATTCAATTGTTTATAAGGTTTGAATAATGAAGTGTTTCGTGTCCAAAGATCTAAGACAGCAATCTTTCTCATCTTGGGACAAATTCTCCTTCTTTTAATTTTTTTTTTCAAATTTTATGTTTGAAAAATTACAATTAATTTTTGTAATTTTCCCCTTGTTAATTTGCGTATGCAATGTGCAATGTAACAAATAGTCAGTGGTTTCTGTGCTGAAGAGTTTCTAAACCTCCGATAACAGGAAGGATGTTTTGGGCTTTTCGACACAAATGGTCTACTTTAAGTGGTTTTAGATGGAACATGCTAATTCAGAAGTACGGCCGAAGAAACTAAACTATGAGGCTAGTATATTGTCGGTTAATTACTGGTGTACGCTGGCATGTTTATTTGCTTCACGGGATGAAACTTTAGGCAGTAGAAATATGCATTTTCAGAAGAAAAGTAGTTTTGTTTTCTTTTGTCGATGACTTCTGACTGGCTAAGAATAACAAGTCGGTACCATCCACGACGAAAAACAACAACAAAACACACAATGTTAAGAAACTGTGATTTCTAAAACTCAAAACTAACATAACTTACAAAGCAACAAGAAATCCTATCAAAAATATAACAAGCATAAAAAATCCTAAATAAGAAAAGAATTTCGACGTCCACTTCACCAACATTCGCTGCATAAACACAAATATAAATGATGCACATTATTAATTATAGGCATCCAGAACTTATTTCCTATTCCTGGATGAACAATATTGCACATCTTGACCTTCCATATTATAGACGTATGATTATTCCACTGCTTCCCCCATGAATATCAGATTGTTCAAGGCCAGCCATTGTACCAACGTGCAATCTGATGCTTCATGGTAGAGAATGGCTACTCTGTAAAGTCCATCTTCTGATTTTAATCTTCTCTGGCTAAAGGTTTCCTGCTTCCTTACTGTCTTTACTTCTCTCCTAATTCAAAATCTCTCTGACGTCTTCTACTTTTTATATCTTATATCTGACTGACTTTTTTCAAGCCACACAAAAGGTGAATCTTGGCTAATGTATGTCACTTTGTAAGTCACATTAATGCCTATAACTCCAGTTCCTTTCCCCAATTCCATTTTCCTCCACCAAGCAGGAAGAATGCTCACTGCGACCTCTTGTGTGTGATATTGACATTAAAATCTACCTATCTCTCTTTCGAAATGTACTGCATAGGTCACCCCCCCCCCCTTCTCTACTCATAGTAACTCCAGCCATTTTCAACCTTGTGTTCACTGACGTTACGCGTGATGAATTCCAGGTTATCCCCACGTGGTGGAAAGTCATCCCACAGAAAGGCGTTTTACTCCTCTTTTCTTTTATCAACTACTTCTTCCATTCTCCTGACCTAAACACTTATTCTGAGTGAGTAACTGAAATTACTCGAAATTCCCGTCCACTACCCAACCCTGATTTAACAGAAGGTGCGTTAAAGCAATGTAAGAGAAAAATTTAGCATACACAAATGGCTTCAGTCAAAAACTCGTTTATTCTCAGCGTACAGTGAAGTACGCAACAAAGCATATCCTTCATCAAAGGCAAATAAGTCCACCGTTGAACAGCCGGCCTATTTCTCAGGTCATCAACAGTTAACTTCTCCACTACTTCGAAGTCCATCATTTTATTAATGAGCACTAAGCTATATCAAGCCTTCAAAGTTCATGGTAGATCCTCTTTACCTATCTAACCACTGTTGTCATATTCATATAATTTAATCTGGTATGCTATATCACTAAAAGAAATTATTATTTTGTTTATTTTCACTGTCATTCGCTCACTGTGCCATCCACCATGGCATACCTGGCACGCAACTTAATTATTGTAGGAACTTCCCGGAGTTTTGTTCTTATCCCATACCCTCTTTCTCCCCTTCCTAACTGATCTTGTCTCACTGAACAATAACCCTAGTTCGATGATACACAGTACACTCCATTACACCTACTCATTTTTGACAAATCTCGCAGTACATAACCATTCGGAACTTCAACATCTATCATCACAACCTGAAACACAGAAATGCATGTCATTCTTCGATAAACTGGGACTCACCACTTGTGATACCAAAACACAGCTCTGCCTTCCTTTCGCTAAAGAGATTGTAAAATTTTCTATTTCCTGTCCTAAACACATCCCTTATCTTCTTTATTCACTAAGCTTGGCGACCTTTACTGCTCAAGAAGATATGTTTACTCATCCAGCTACTAAGTCTCAAATCCTTTTAACCTCAATGCTCTCACGTTTTAGGAAGCTAACAAAAATTCCCACCGAAAACGCTGGATGCTCTCAAGAGAATAGTTGAGCTAAACCCTCACACTAGAACCCTTCAACCACTGCCACGCAGATTGTCTGCTTCTGTAGGTGGGGAATAATCCACTTAATTGTTATCGATGGTTCCTTCGCGTTCCACTAATCTTCCCAAAACATCAACTGTTCAACAATTTTTACAACATAAATTCTTTTAAAGTCCAACGTAAAACCACTGAATCGGCTTTTCTGTTTCATCTTTCATTCCATGTACCTTTGTGTCTGTAACAGTCTTACTCGTGAAGCATCCAAAAGACTAGTCCCTAAGTTAATTTGTTCAAACAGAACAAATTAACCCTTGCCACACGGGGATCAATTCGTTATTTTGTTTCTCAACTTCCTGTGAGGGAGATTGAGTGACACATAAAATTTTATAATCACTTAATCAATATTCCAGTTGGAGATTAGCCGAAGTATAAATGGTGTAAAACATTATCAGAATTGTGGAATCAATGTTACTGTTGTTCGAGTTGTTGTTCTCCCGTGACCATAGCATCTAATAATTGTTTGAAACACCTGCCAATCTATTGATTTATCTGGATATCGGGGATAGAACTATAGAGTGCTTATTTAAGGTTACGCAGGAAAGGTAAAGACAGCTCGTATCTTAATTATGTCTGGTAACTCAAGTATGAAGATTAAGGTCAGTATATTATGTTTTTGTTCTCTGACAGGTCTGCTGTTTCCTGGATTAAACTCCTGGTATGGGACCAGCAAACGCACGTTCAGTTTAAGCAGGGTTAATGATTACCGATCCCGAACAGACAATTAACAACTTAATGATTGATAAGATTATGAAATCACTTTTTGATAATCCTTAAATCGAACCATTTAATGATCGTCAAGAATTTTTTCTTGAAATAAATTCTCAAGGGCACACATGCGCAACATAAAAGATATTTAATGAACACGTGGGCTGTTTACCAGGATCCATTTAGAGAAAGCAACCTACGTAATGGCTGCCGTATAATCCTGAAGAGAGGGCACATAACAAGTAACGATTTTTTCTACGAGCTGCGTGTTTGTAAGTACTCAGACCGGAAGTGGAAAGGCAACCCAAATACAAAAACTAATTAGTAACATTATGGCTAGTGTAATGTGGCGTGTTGGTCCATTAGTTATCACAGAATTACTTGGTTAACCCTAGTAACTAAGTTGTGTGATGCACACTGGAAACTTTAATAGAACCTTGTCCACCCTTCCCATTATATTACAGCCATAGTTTTTCTCAGGTTCACGTTCATAATGAGTTTCATATCCATAAACGTTGCAAGCGTACACACACACACACACACACACACACACACAGAACGAAGTTTTAAGAAATATTAATGTCTGTTTTTTATATATTTCACATCGGCAACCAAAGAATTCCTATTTCGAGCCACAATCATACTAAATTCTGCATGGATTTTGTTGTCGCACATTAAAATCCTATTAAATCTGCTAACGACCATTTCATCTTACTATAAGTTTTCTGAGATTTCTCCGCATCTCTCTCTCTCTCTCTTAATGACACATGCAAGACAAACTCCTTCATAGCGAAGCTGCGATTACAACTCTAGTGATTCATGTATAATTTAAGGTGGTCGTCCTTTCGCGTAACCGAACATAATCTGTGACAGAACGGATTCAAATTAAATGTAGAAAATTTAAATATTATGTTAAGTTGGTTTCCCGGAAATTGCCAAGTAAATACTATTCGTAGAACTACAAGAGTTTTCGTATTTTCCGATTGGTTTTAGTCTACTTTGCATGCACGAAATCTTCTGTTTAGAGGAAGCATGCAATTAAACTACACAAGATCTCATTGCAGCCACAAACTCTACTAGTAAGTT
The DNA here is from genome assembly GCF_054136105.1 of Typopeltis vanoorti. Taxonomy (NCBI): domain Eukaryota; kingdom Metazoa; phylum Arthropoda; class Arachnida; order Uropygi; family Thelyphonidae; genus Typopeltis; species Typopeltis vanoorti. The sequence goes on along the minus strand of NC_143560.1, from coordinate 6,966,093 downwards.
ATTCTGTACATTCGCGGTTGAACAGATTGGTTCCCACCAGAACTGTTTACTATAAATCCAACAACTTGAATAAGTAGTAGAATATGCTCTTGGATGCGTGTTGCTTATAAGTTCTTTCAAAGATTCAAAATTAGTGCTTTTCCTGCAGACAGAGTTCAAGCAGAGGCTGGGAAATTCATTTTCTGTTTACATGAACATGACATAGTTGAAAAGATTAATAGATTGAGATTCTCAGCGGTATTAGAAGGCTGAACGGTGTCTTCTAAAAGAATAATGTATTTTACATTTGTGTGTGCGTGCCCGCGCGCGTGCGAACCATGCATGGACAAATATAAATGGCAATATATTTTGAATTGCAGCTGCTGAGTTATTAAATTACCTCTAAATAATTATATCACACAAGACAAATTCAATAAATTAAATAATTTTATCGTTTGTGCATTTCTTTGCTTTAATTAACTGTTTTAAATAACTTAATGATTTCTTTACATAATTATATTCACTTCGGTGAGATTGAGAAAATATTCCTTTGTTATCGTTTTAAAGTTACTGCTTCGACTAACTGACAATGTTGTTATGGCAACTGTATTCTCTTATCTGAGGATGACTTTTTGGTGACATTTATTTTTTTATATCAGTATTAACCTAATGTGATAGTCAGTGTAGAAAAAATGACTTTGGATTCCCTTCAAGAGAACAAAACTCTGAAAAGAATGTTTGTCTTGGATTGCCAGGATTATCAAGCCATTTTCACCCTGCTTTAAGATAACGGAAGTTGTTCTAATCATTTGGGTTTTCCTATTCTTGACACTTTCTTTTTGTAATCGTTCTGAGTTCTCACGATACAGTTCAGTCTCCATTTTTCATGTCTGTTTGGAAGCGGATATTCATCAGAAAGAGCCGTCATGTAGAAAGAAGCCCAGTATAGGGATTTCTTTCAAGACATTTAGATTTCAATCATGAGGCGATTTCATGGACATTCTTCGTAGTCTCAACTGTTTCAGAAGTTTCATCCGAGGTGTTGATCTTTCTAGGATCATTTACCCATTTACTGTACTGTATAGAAAGGAGCCTAGAGTGCATTACCAAAGGTACCATTCGTTTTGATGCCTTGCTACAAAGAAAATCGCTCCTTTTTAAGTTAAATGATGCACATGACAATATCACTGCATACGATCTAGAAATAGCAGAAAGCTAACTTTTCAGATGGAGAATTTGAGAAGATGAAATTTTATTTTATTTTATTTTTTGTTCTGCGATAATTCTCTCTTAAGATGCATTTGAAATTATAAAATCCGCAATTGGCAATTCTGATCAGATTAAAGTAGCTTTACAAAACATTTGAAGGAATGTAGTGACACAATACCACAAGAACAACTTGCAAATATCGTGCAATGAGATTAATATTTATCAACAGGGCTTTCCAGAACAGACGTTTCTTTAATACATATTTTGAAAGCTTCTGATTAGTATAATATTTAAATATTAAAATGTTTCTTAAAGAAATTTATCTATTTAAATATTTTTCGAAGTGTTCATCTATAGTTTAAGTACATTATAGAAAACTCAGCTTGGAAATGTATCAGAAATAGTTCCAAACTTAATACTTCCGAAAAAAGTGAGATCCATGGAATCAAGAATTTACTTCCTAAAAATAAGAAATTTCAAAAGAAGAAGTTACTTTTAACAGAACATTACTGAATAGAAAAGAACATTGCAGATGAAGAACGTAATTGAAGAGAAATGAAAATTGAAGATGACGAAAAAACAGAACATTAAAGATGATAAAAATGAAGAACATTGAAGATTATGACAAGCAGAAGTGCATTAAAGATGAAGACTTACTTCCTAAAAAAAGAACATTGAAGATGAAGAACGTATTTGAAGAGAAATGAAAATTGAAGATAACGAAAAAACAGAACATTGAAGATGATGACAAGCAGAAGAGCATTAAAGATGAAGACTTACTTTCTAAAAGAAGAACATTGAAGATGAAGAATTTACTTTCTAAATCAACATAATTGAAGAGAAATGAAAATTGAAGATGAAGAAAAAACAGAAGAGCAGAAGACCATTGAAGATTATGAAAAACTGAAGAACATTGACGATGATGAAGAACATTGAAGATGATAAAAAACAGAAGGGCTTTAAAGATGAAGATTTACTTCCTAAAAGACCATAATTGAAGAGAAATGAAAATTGAAGATGACGAAAAAACAGAAGCACTTTGATGATGATGAAGAACATTGAAGATAATGAAAAACATTGAAGATGATGAAAAACAGAAGAGCTTTAAAGATGAAGATTTACTCCCTAAAAGAAGAACACTGAAGGTGAAGTCGAAATTGTGACGAGTTTGCGAAAACCATGGAATAATAAAAAGCAGACTCAGAATTTTGAAGAACCACGGAACAGTTCTTAAATATTCCGAGTCTGCATTTTACAAGAACTTTTAGTAATTGAAATTACCAAAAGTTCTTTTGATGCAACGTTTTGTAGTGCAACATGACATTTTTAAGACTGCTTTTCAGCGCCCCCTTTTCGATATAACTCGATTAGTTAATCGAAGTTCAATATATGAATGCCGCTATCGAAGAAGTGACTTTGAAGTTATCTGAGCACGTATTTATAAAACTATAGCTTTCTTCCTGTAAAGGATACTCGGGAACGATATTTATTTTCTAAAATCGGCGATTTTTCTATTATTTGCGACAGCAAGTTCTTTAATTTATCATTAAACCGTGCTCTGTATGTTTACAGATTGTGCAGTGCATTTTATTTATCAATTTTGTTTTGTTTCTCTATCGATTCTTCCATTTTCTCAGCTAAGCCAACCAACTCGCTTGTGTTGCCAGCACGGAAAGACGTTTGAGTATGATTTATGGTTGTGAGTCAGGTTACAGGTTCTTCCGAAGCTGATCGCTGTACGTCTGCCTTTGATAAAACTTTCCTGCCTCCTATTGTGTTCGGAAAATCTCTTCCCCTACATCCTCGAACATTCTTCATTATTTATTTCGCAGGATGCACTTGGAATTTCTGTTATATCAATATATCTTTATCGTTGGTTTTGTTTTCGCTTAACAGTGCTCTTGACTTGTAAGAAAGTCTGAAAGCTACAACATTCCACTGCCTTAACTATTTTCAATCATGGAATGAAGAAATAATGAATATTCATTACTTTTTGGAAGATTTTGTATTATATTTGTTTCCTTTCTTTGACACACTCTCTCTCCCAGCATGATTACAGGTTGGTAACCGTCAGGTGGCACTGGTGTTTGTAAAAGTTTGCTCCGGTAAATCCTCTATAGCATATTGAGAGCAAATCTTTAGTAAATTTCTGGGATATGTTTGTAACTGTGAGAAAATAGGGTTACTTTGTTGGCATCCATACAAGTAACAAGACGTCGTATATTTTGGAGGAGATGGAGAGAACTTCCCTATAATGAAAAAAAAAAAAGTCCTCACTAAATGCTTCCAAAATAACTGAATATAATCTTCTTCTAGTCTAATGTGTCAGTTTGAAAAAAAATTGCCAAATTATAAAGTAAATCCCATAAGTACCAAAAAAATAGTTCATGTGAAAAGAACACCAAAAATGAAAAACTTATTAAAATTGCATAAACGGTTTGGCTGTTTTGAATTGCAACCGAAGTAACGAAGGGCAGACTAGAATATAATGCTTGTGTTCTGATATGCTTGCCTATTTTGTGGTACGCAAAATCGGAGTTTTCGAGAAAAAGAACCCTACACTTCCATCCCTCATGAATGGATCTAGGTTCTTTGCATCCTAGACGGGACTCGATCCAGGTCTTTCCAACAGAAAGACAATATTTATTAAATAAGTGAAGAGGAATTTCGGAAATATTTCAGAAAAAGAACATCGAATAACAACAACAAAAAGATTCTCGAGATGGAAGGAACTTTGAAAGAGTTCCGAAATTAATAAAAAAACATAATCTAGTCTTATCTTAAAAGAGCTCGCGATTGTGGTTTAGCAGCTTTGTTTAAGCTACTTCCAGGAGGGGAAAATGTGAATGAAAACTTTAGGAGAACTCAATTGCAGCCATTCTGTATTCAGTAAGCCACGATAGATATTTGTGCCTCCTCAGTCGGTATAATCAAAGCCCTTTGGTCGGAAAGATCTGGGTTCGATTCCTGTCCATGATGTGAGGAATCTTTATCTGATCTCTTTCGACTAAAGGTGAGTTAGCCGGTCTCATAATAAGGTAGGAGTTTTTTCACCCGGAAACTCGGTTTTTCGTCCACCAGAACAGGCAAACCCGTGCACACACTCATCTATAGACATAGGACACTCCGGGAGGCATAGGGCCAACCACCCTATCCTCGAGATGGTTGTGAAGTCCACAGCTAAAGAACCACAGTGGTTCGTGAAGAGCTTACGATATAAGGCTACAGATATTCCGCTCTCTTAATCCGGCTATCTCTAAACAAGATAAACGCGGAGTAATTATCCTATTTAAAACCAAATTAAATAACTAAAAAATTCACTAGACTGAGAAAGGTAATCGTTCTAAAAGAAGGAAGCAATCCCCAAATGGGTTTGAGAAAAATATATTATTTTGTGTTACTGAAAAAAGAGAGTCAAAAGGCTTCACTTCGGCGATGCAAAATCATTCAAATTAAGTGGATATTGAATCCAACATTATTTCAAAGCCGAATAGAGAAACTACAAGAGTTTCATGTCGAATATAGGTAGAAACTATAAACGTTTCGGCGTATCCAAGCGTAATCAAACCTTTCATGACTGGGGCAACTCGTAGTAAAGGTGGGGTAAGCTCCGATCACTATCCTTAGTATTTCCCATAATGTAAAACACATCTCCTAGCGGACATGTATGATGTTATGCATTATGGGAGGGGGTCGATCTTTGTTAAGGTCTCGTCAGTGGGAGCCAAACTCTTTTTTGGCAACTCGTATAGTAAAGTATAAATTCTGCATCACTTCAACCTGAGTATTTACATCCGGGTCTGGCTCCGACTGACGTGACTTCCACAAAGATTGAAACCGGTTTGGGTAGTGAATAACATCATACATGTCCGCTAGGAGATGTGTTTTCCATTATGCGAAATACTTAGGATAGTGATCGGAGCTTGCCTCACTTTAACTACGAGTTGCCCCTGTCATGAAAGGTTTGCTTACGCTTGGATCCTCTGAAACTTTTATAGTTTCTATATTCGTCACGAAACTCTTCTAGTTTCTATTATATTCGGCTTTGAAATAATGTTGGATTCAACATTCGCTTAATTTGAATGATTTTGTGTTATTAATCAAAATGCAACTCATTATCAAACTTTCGGTTTTAAATAAATGAATATTAACATTAACGAAAACGGTTCGGGTTCCAAGTAACCAATACTCTAATGGGCATTTTGTACAAGTAGGAAATTTTCGTATGAAACTTTTAGTTTTTCTTCCACTCAGTAAAAACTAAACGCATTCATAAAGAGAAGTGAACCCGATTTCCCAGGATACCTTGGACACCGTAACTCGGAATTAACCTGTTCGTCTACGGCTTGCGATAACACACAAAGAAGATTATGGAACAACTTCTCTTAAGAATGAAAATTCAACCTTGTAGGGAATTTGTGTCTTATGTAAAAAAAATGCATTATTCGCTTCTGCAAATAATATTGTAATATAAAAGAAGAATACCGTGGTATATTGCACAACTTCTCTTCCAGGTAAAAAGGCTCTTTTTCATAGGGAAAAACTGAAATACATTTCAATAATTCAATTTCGTGGTAGATGCCACGAATGGGATTTCTACTTCTGTGCAAGAAGTTACTATTGACTACATATACACGCATTATCAACCTAAATTGCTTTTTGCGGATAGGCACGGCTTCAGCCTCTCAAACCGCCCAGCTTCGAAAGTCTAGCAAATGTGTTATTTATTAAATACGTCTTAAGCTTACATTAAAAAATAACGAACTAAAATGAATATATCATAATGCGAATAACTTAAAGAATTGATGCACGAGTATGCTATTTTCATCTTATCTGAATGTTTTAAATTTCATCGGAACTTATAAAAAAATGAATTCTCACTTTATCAAATGGTAAAGTTTGTTATTAATAATCTGCTTCCTTTAGTTGGATGTGAGAATACACACGTAATGCTGTTCTGTTGAGAATATGTCTGATTTATAGAAGTATTGTTAAGTAGTATGCACATCTTGTGACATCTTTTACGCCTTTGATTAATAGATGTGTTTGTAATATCCTTAGCGCTATGTTAAAACAGTACAAACTAGTTTAGTTGTGTAATAAATAAACCTGAGATGAATTTCCTAACTTTAAGAATAGGAAAAACTTCAAACTGACCTGGAAGTATGTATGCCTTTAACATAGAGAGTAGGGGAAAGTGTAAAAGTGTAGAATTGTAGGAAAATAGCAAGTAGTTCGTTTAGGATAATAAGAAAGTAGCTTGCAAATGAGCATGCCAATTAATACAGAGGGTACGATAACTGAAGGTAGCCTGAAAATGTCCACATCTCTTAATGTATCCAAAAACTTTGAACATTTCTCTTCCTGTCAAAGACAAAAATAATAAAAACTTTGAGTCTGAAGCTTCATTCTGTACATGGAATAATAGCCAATATCTTACCGAAACTGTCAAGATGAAGAAAAACGCAATGTCATTTTCTTGGCATGTTTGTGGATGCAATAAACAATTCACGAGAACTATCACAACCACAGATATCACTTCAGTAGTACATACATAATTCACACTGTAACCTCAACCCTACTACCCCCCCCATCCCCATTTTCCTATTCTCACTTCCAATAAATCCCTTCTGCTGGCTGATCTGCAACATTTCTGAAGGTGATAAAAATATCTGCTAACACCGAGCAGTGCAGTGCTTGTTAACGCCATGAATTGTGTCGTACATCATTTCCTCCTGTACTTTTCGATATAAGATGACATCTAGCGACTTCCTTGAAATCCTGCAACTTCGCTTATTTGAATAATTCTCCAGTCAGGTCGCCTTCGTGATAGCTTCTTTAGAGCCAATCGCCGGTGTTAAATTTCTGTCAAACAACTTGCGATACTAGAAGATGATGTCATCTGTACATCTTACATATTTCAATTTTTTGCTTTGGATATTCGAGGAAAAACTATTTGCGAACTTGTGAAGGAATTTCAGAATTTAGATAAGTGCGATCCAGATTATTTACGTGTCACTTTCGGCTTTCAAAAATTAAATATTGCTCTATACATGGAATGAATGAAAATTACTAAACAGTTTATTATCCGCTGTATCATATGTTATCTACCTTTTGATAAAATGGTTAAAATCTTTTGATCTTCCCGATCATTTATCATTGTCTTTTGAACACATTTATCATTTATTTGTTTGTTTATTATGTAATACCACCACAATATGTTGCAAATCGATAATACATTAGCTGTGTCGGTGATGTGACTGTTAGGTAAAATCCAGACAGTTTGCTCCAGAGACCAAACCTGGAATTACTTCAAACCACTTCGGACCACATTAAGCACAGTGACAAACAATTTCACACTATCATGGACGATGAAAGTCATATCCACTCTCCACTTTGTTGGATGGATAGTGGAGAAGCAATCCAGTCTATCATTGAACGGAAAAATAATAAATAATCATGTATATCCTTTTTGGCGATTATAAAAGTCATTCTTTCCATGTAGTTGTTCAAAATACGTGCAATATGGTGGTAGAAATAATGGATTTTAGGACAACATTCCTTTTGCATGGCTTGCAAAAGAATTTGTAAATTTGTAGCTTGTTAGCAAATTGTCAAACCTATTGATGAAGTCGACGACAGTTTTCATTTGATTAGCTAAAGAAGAACGCATTTCAAATTTAAACCACGACTTAGTCTAGTATAAATATCAGTGATATGCATCATTGTGTTGAGTTAAAAAAACTGCACTACTAAGCTCAAATCACGATTCTAAAAAAAATTAAAAAAATCAGCTAACGCCTTTTTATTCCCGTATACGGGAGTAGACGAGGCCATTTAGCCCTATCTAACTTTCGGAGACTGAGTGGGCAGTTCAATCTCCACTGGTACCAATCAGAGATAGATGGCCCAAGGCCATCACTCATTAAGCGGTACACAGTGAAGAGAGACGGCTCAAATGTGCTGCCATCTCGTGGTCCCTAACCCTAACACAATATATTTAATGTCTGAAATAATATGGGCTCTACGGTCGATTTTCTTGAGTTTACGGGACGAAAAACCCGCCTGCCCGTGCCAGAGATCGATTAACTCGGGAACCGATCGAAAAAAGGCTTAGAAAAATTTCCTCTAGTCGCCGACTAGACTCGAAACCAAGTCTTCCTTCGTGCGGCCAAGCGCCGTGGTATGCCAACGCCACATTCACGATTCTGAATCTTGTAAAAAACATTTTAGACAAAGATTGTTCATTAAATTATTGTCATGCACAATATTCGTTACAATAATACCCATGTTAAATTAGTTTTTACTGTGGAATGGGCATTCTTTAATTAGAATTATATTAACAAAGTTTTATTAAATTTAATATACATTTACATAAGCAATCTTGGAGATTGTTAAATTAGAAAATTATGAAATGCAAACTTATTAGTACTTGGAAATGTTCTCTGAATCCTGGGGAAGGTTTAATTTTGCTGAACTCGCCATACAGAGAAAAGCTTTGACGGCAATTCATGTCATTAATATTACATTAATTCCTTTCATTAAATTAATTGTGATATGAATAGATAATCCACTTATGTTCCTCATCTCAATTACTTAGTTAACAATTACTTAACTTCCTATGAACCGCACGTTACCAGAGTTCCTTCGTAATGCGATACATTTCTAACCTAGCAGAGCGGTGAAAACACAAAATTCAAATCTTTGAAAGGTAATTTTCCTGAGAGCACACTTTTATTCGTATTAGTAGCACACGTTTTAACCAAAGGTTGAGTTGGAATTACAGCAGAACAAACAAAGCCATGGAAGCCAGTGTAATTTGCCTCTTAACCGAGAGTATTCTAGGGCAGATTTTTTTTTCTTTTGCCTAATTAAAGAAAAAAAAAACGAGGAGGGGAAACTCTATTACTTCCGTATGGGATCTGCTAACTTATCTTCATTCAGAAAGTCTTTATAAAATTGTTCACGTTTTAGACGCACGTCCAAGCCAGGTCTATCCGAAAAGAGAGACAGGGAGAGAGAGAGAGAGAGAGAGAGAGAGAGAGAGAGAGAGAGAGTGAGAGAGCTACTGATCTTTTGCTTCCAAAAAACGTTATGAAATTCTGAATGCGAAATTCTTAATTCTAAATCGATTTCCATTCTCATGATCGCCCTCTCTTGAGATTTAAATTTCTTTTCATAATCATTATAAACATGTTTTTAATTTTAAAAAATTAAAAATGAGAAACTTTATTCAGAAGGTTCGATGATAATACCCCATGAGGAATGTGTAAATGGGAGGAAAGACGAGAAGACACCGCAATGACTTCTGGACCTCTTTAGTTTAAAGTGATTCAAACACCTTACTGAAACAAGTCTGTGACAACAACTTCTGCTTACTTGACTGAGTGGATTATGAATACGCTGCGCATTAAAATCCCGCAGTGAGCTTGGATGCTTATCTTTACGAGGATTGTCTGAAAAGTTCTCGGCCTAGCAATGAAAAAACGAATTTATAAATTCAAAATTATTTTTATTTTTCAATAATCTCCCTTATGACTAACACATTTATTCCGGCGATGCTCCAGCGCCATCATCCCCTCGCTGTAGTGGTTCTCAGTAAGATCAGCAAAATACCCCTCTACAGCTGCAATCACCTCTTGATTCGAAGAAAAACGCTGACCAGCGAAGAAGTGTTTTAGTTTGGGGAAGAGATAGAAGTCAGAGGGAGCCAAATCTGGGGAATAAGGTGGATGTTCCAACAATTCATAGTGCAGATCCCTTAATTTTCCCAATGCCAAAACACCTTTGTGGGCAGGTGCATTATCCTGATGAAAGGTGATTTCTTTTTTCTGATTTTTGTCTTTTTTCTTCTGAAAACCTGGGCTTTTCTCACGAGTTTTTTCGTTTAATCTAGTTAAAAGATTGGAATAATATTCCCCAGTTATTGTTTTATCCTTTTCAAGATAATTAATAAACAAAATGCCTTGAGCATCCCAAAACACCGATGCCATGACCTTTCCTGCTGATGGAATCGACTTAGTCTTCTTTGGCGCTGAACAACCGGCTTCTGTCCACTGTTTTGACTGATGTTTGGATTCTGGTGTGTAATGGTGAATCCAAGGCTCATCCGTAGTAATAAATCGGCGCACAAAATCAGTTTTATTCTTGCTAAAACCCTCCAAGCACTGTTCAGAGATTTTTGTGAGAGTGCGTTTTTGATCTGCTGTGAGCAAGAACAGCACCCATCTTCCGTAAAGCTTTTTCATTTTCAATTCTTCATGCGAAATATATCCTGCCCGTTCTTTTGAAATGCCTATAGCCTCAGCAATTTCATCCAATACCATATCGTGCACTTGATCAGTGAATTTCTGGTGTTGTTACACTTTTTGGACGTCCTTCACGTGGATCAACTTCAAGGCTGGTACGGCCACGTTCAAACTTGGCAGTCCATTTCTTAATTGTCGAAAACAAAGGAGAAGAGTGCCCATAAACTATTATGAACTTTGGATGAATTTATTTTGGCGCTAAACCTCCTTTTACAAAGAATTGTATAACTGCACGATACTCCATTTTACCATTTCAAGGGATACAGACAACACTTTGGCTTCCGACAGCTGTATAAAAAAAAACTACTTGATAGAATAACTTGCAATCTCATATGGATGCTTATGACATATGTACCAACTTAGAAAAAAAATCGTGCCGATAGTGTTGCCATCCAAGTATACACTATCGCCACATAATCCATTACTGCGTGGCTACAGCAAGGTATGATTATACTCTTTTATTCACAGTATTATGGAATAATATATTTTCTGAATAGTTCCTTGAAAAATCACGTAATGCAAAAGACAATAAATGATATTCATCTATTACTGCAGCTGTCTCGTTGACAAGTCTATTTTTTTTCTTGGAACGGTTTTAGATAGTGCATTGGTTTGAATCGCTTCCTCTCCAGTCAACATCGGTCTTAATCATCTAATCTTTGAAAATTATGCTATGACTATTGGCATAACAAGTGGAAAATGTTATCATAGACAAACTAAGGGGAAGTGGAGGTACAGCTGGTGTAATAGCCGAAGGGAAAAGAAAGACAATCGCTCTTTCTCTGATGCATTATGCTTTTTCCTGTATCAAGAAATCTACCGTACACTTTCTCGGTTTATCCACGTATGATAGAGCAGTAAGTTCTTCATCAACACACCTTCATAAAAGAAAAACGTACGGGAGTTTAGAATCCTAAGGCTGGTGTAAGAAAAATCATCCAGTCTGTCTTTATTCGAAATTTAGTTTATTAGTTTATTTTTGATCCCCTAATGTTTGGAAGTGGTTAAACGAAAAGAACCATTTGTGAACCCTACTAATCATAGTTTTGATTTCACAGCAGTGCCATCATTGATTTCAGCAGGAGAGTGACTATATACTACCAGTCATGTGATTGGAGACAATAATAAACAGTGCTAAAACCATACCTTTTCATTAGATCCATTTTTTATTACTCCCACAGTTTCCATATATGCTATAATTATCCAGCATTTTTGAACAATAACCAACAATGTATTTCTAAATAATGAGGTCATCTACGAAATGCTTGCACAATGTATCGTAATGTTATAACTCAACAATAGTTCATTGTTGTTCCTCAAAGCTGGTCTGTGAAGAACTAATAATGTTGTATTTGCTATAATTATCTCCAATTTTCATAATTTCGAAAAACCAGAATTTATTATTAACCTTTTGAAATATGTAGGATTTTAAATTATAACCAATACATTCGAATGAGATATTTATGTACAATAATCTCCTTTCATCTAACCTAAGCATATATCCCGAGGCCGTAATTCAAATTTCAGACAACACATAACATTTGAGCAGCAACATTAATATTCTCAACCGCGGCCTCAATTATGTCTTTCAAATTAGATGTACAAATGTTAAAATGATGCTCTCCAGTTTTCAGAAGTTATCCCGTACGATGATTAATTCCTGCATATTTATCATTAATTAATGATTAATATGCAGGAATTCTTTCATGAACTCAGAAGAAAATATAAAATTTTTAATTAAAAAGGTGTAATGAAATAAGCTTTATCTTATTTTCATTAAAATAATGTTATAAATTTAGATTTTCGTTTTTAAAATTATTAAATCAAACGACACTAAAACGTTTATTCAATATAAAACTTTAAATAGCAATGATGTAGCCAATGAAGTTCTAACTGAGGCTCGGCTATTGCTGTTACCCTCCTGCCATGATCAGAGCTTTAATCGCTCAATAACACTTTATCTTTACGCTATTCTCTACAGATAACGGGGAAGATAAAAAGCATTCTTGCTTCGCCCCTTTAAGCCAGTCCTTATAAGGACTAAGGCTGTAGGATCATCCAAGATGATATTGAACTTATCGGAAAAAAGATACCATGGCAGACAGAAGCCAAATACCTTGGAGTACAGCTAGACAAAAAGCTAAATTTCAACAGCCATATCAAGCTCATAGGCACAAAGACATCCAGAATCATAGCCCAACTCTATCCCCTGATCAATCGCAACAGCAAATTGGATAAACGCAACAAGCTGTTATTATATAAGATGGTAATTCGATCAATAATCACATATGCATCCCCGGCATGGAGTCACACATCGAAATCTAACATCCAGAAACTACAGAGGATACAAAACAAATACCTGCGGATGATCTTAGACGCCCCATGGTTCGTCAGAAACACGCAGATCCACAGAGAAACCGGAATCCCTGACATCCGTTCTCTCCTTCATGACCATGCGGAAAAGTTCTTCAGCAAGGCACATTCTCATCCCAATCCACTAATCAGACAAGCTTCCAGTTATAGTGAACATGACTATCAAAAACACAAAAGACCCAAGGCAATCCTGCTTTCAGCAGAACAGAGCTAACTCCATAGTTCACAAAGTGCGAGCATAAAGGGGAAAATAAAAAGCATTTTATGCTTCACCCAGCAAGCCAGTAACGTTATTGTTGTTGTTGTTGAATCAACAACAACAACAGAATCAATCGACCGTGAGATGCGATGATTGATTCATTCCATCCAATACCCTTGGAGGGTAATGGATGGCAATGCTGTAGCCAATGAAGTTCTAACTGAGGAACGGCTATTGCTGTTATCCTCCTGCCATGATCAGAGCTTTAATATCTCAATAACACCTTATCCCTATAATGTCCTCTACAGATAACGGGGAAGATGAAAAGCATTCTTGCTTCGCCCCTTTAAGCCAGTCCTTTTAAGGACTTAAGGATGATGTTTAATCCAAAATTCAAGTCTCTGTAAACAAGCTAAATATCCTTCCTACAGAACAGTTCGGTTTTCGCAAACTCCACAGCACTACTCAACAGATCCATTGACTAGTTGAATACATTACCACCAGCTTCAACTGGCATCAATACACTGGAGCAGTTTTTCTTGACTTAGAAAAGGCCTTTAACAAACTATGGCACTTTGGACCGCTATATAAGCTGATCTCATGCGACATTCCACTGGATCTGATCCACCTCATAAAGTCTTTTCTTTCTGAACGCATGCCAATTAAACTAAATGGACAGTATCTACCTAGCGGTGGATCTTATCTGGAGTGCCTCAAGGATCCCTCCTGGCGCCGATACTTTTCTCGATTTATGGCGGACATCCCGCATAATCCGATGTCATCTATCATTGCCCTCTATGCCGACGATACAGCAATACGTGGCCAGATCTCTTAAACCGCATATTGTTATAAGAAACTACAAGATAACCTGCTGAAATTGGAACACTGGTTCTCCATTTGGAGATTACAAGTAAAAGCTCAAAACAGCAGAGCTCTGATGTTCACAAAAAGTTCAATATCTCTCATAGAAGACATCTTCCTATTTAACATCAAAATTCCCTGGAAAACAGAAGCCAAATATCTCGGTGTACTGCTAGATAGAAAACTAACCTTCAGCACGCATACGAAATCCTCATGTGCAAAGGCATCAAAAGTCATCGCTCAGCTCTATCCTCTTATCAATAGGAACAGCAAACTGGACATTAAAATCAAATTGCTCCTCTACCAGTTGATGATTCGTCCCATTATCACTTATGCATCCCCCGCCTGGAGCCATACTTCAAGCTCAAATATCCTTAAACTGCAAAACAAATGCTTAAGTATGATATAAATGCACCATGGTACATCAGAAATGTTCAACTTCATCGAGACACAAATGTCCCTTATATCTACTCTTTCCTGCAATCTCTAGCAGTAAAGTACTCGAAAAAGTCCTCACACCCAAATGAATTAGTTCAACAAGCAGCAAATTATGATGAATTGGAATTATGCAAATATAGACGACGACCTAAGGCCATCCTAGTTCCTTTTCAGGACCTGTAACTTGCTCAACTCGGGCTGAGCAAGTAGCTCATAAATTTCTCCCTACACAGTAACCTTATCAGATAGTAGGAATTAAAAGCATTATGCTTCACCCTTAAAGACAGTAAAGTTCTAGTTCTAGTTCTAGATGATGTATAATGAAGTATTCCAGTGTGGTGACCGGGATAAGAATAGCGCCAACGTAACCTATGCGTGTCGTAAGAGGCGACTAAAATGGACGCTGAGTTTCGCTCTCTCAGGTTTCTTCCTGAATTTTGCTCCCTGTGAGGGGGGACTTGATTTCGGGGGTTTGCCCTGGGAGAGCATTTTGAGTCTCTGGGGAGGGTGTTCTCCGGCGTGGCCCTTGAGGGGCCTCGTCGGTGGACCCTTTTACCTGGAATATGAGTAGTTCTGCTTGGTGGTGGTGGGGGGGCGTCACTGAGTGGACCCAATGCTGAGTTGGACGGTCTTTCGGCCACTATGGAGTAGTCTAGGGATCGTCCTAATTTTTGGAGTCGGCTTTACTTTAATAAAAGCCCCAATGTAGATCATGCATGTCGTACAAGGTGACTAAAATGGGTATCCTGGGATGCTGTTACCCTCCTGACATGATCAGAGCTTTATATAGCTCCATAACACCCTATCCTTCACTGTCCTCTACAGATAAAGGGGAAGATGAAAAGCATTCTTGCTTCGCCATCTAGCCAGTCCTTTTAAGGATGATGATGTATAATGTAATAACACAATAAATTATAGGATATTCAATTCACTATTTTTATTATTTTATATATATTATTTTATATATAAATGTGTTTCCCAGATATCGAACTGTGTTGATAAATACAAATAGTTTTCAAAGGAAGAGTAAATTAGTAAGTTAAGGATATTTTTTGTGTGTAATCGCTATATCTTCTATTAGTTGTAAATAATGTTGATGCATTGTGTAATACTCAGTGTGTTTATTCTTCTTTACTTCCTCAGGATGAAAAGAATCAAATTATTATAACTAACGTGTGGTTAAACCTGGTAAGTTCCCACGCATGGTGGGAAATAACCTTTCTGTATCTATGTGTTGCGCAGTCTCAGTTCAGTGATAGCTTGTTATCTCTGTTTGATTTTTTTCGTTTTTCTTTATAGGACGAAAAGAACCAACAAATAATAACAAATATCTGGTTAAAATTGGTAAGTGATAAAAAATTAATCCAACACTAACATGAGAGGATAGAGGATGTTGAAAGCATGTTCTAAATTGATTATTCTAAATGAAGAAGAACAAAAAAAAAAGAACCTAACTATACGGCTCTAAACGAAACTAAAGAAAACTAACTAAATCCTATCTAAATTAAAACTATTTAAAATAACTATTCAACTGAATTTATCCTCTAAACGCTAGTCGGCGAATGATTTGCATGAATCTTGGCATATTCAGTGCTAAACTACAAATTATATCTTAAAAAAAAAAACGCATGGAGATATCTATTGCATGTTTCGAAGATCAATGCATGAGCCAATAATTCCAAACTAATTTTTGTTACGCGGATTAATATATTCCTCTCTTGTTTCTGTTTAAAACAGTCTGTGGAAAAACAAAGAAAGAGTCGTGTGTTGCATGTATCTTAGAAACTAATTTCACTATAAAGAATCTTAGTGAAATCAGACGCACCCATTCGAACTATCTTCCTTAACATGTACTTACATAGAGTAACCATGGTAACTTGTTCTTTGCTATTCTTCAAAAAACACCGAAATAACAATGTCCTTTTGGAAAGAGAGTTCAAATCCGGATTTGAATGCATTTTTCCTTTTCCGAATTACACAAACGCCACTGTGAAAACATACTTAAGACGTAGCACAAGAATGCATTAGTGGGTTTGGTTGCTTTGACTCTAATCCAACACACACGCTCCTTTCTTTCTTTTTCATAGAGAAACGGTTTAGCTCCGATAATGGAAACCAGTATTACTCTTCGGAAATAAAACATTTACGAGATTGCTGTGAATGATCGCTGATGTTACTTGTAACAATTCCTAAAACTCAAGAAAACAGATTGCTGCTAATCTCAAACAGACAACATTGTTCATTGGTTTGCGCCGTGTTAACTTGAAGGAAATTAAAGCAGGCGCCTGTCCATCAGCTGGCTTACTACCCGAAAGCGATCGTATTTCTATTGCATTTCCTACATGCCACCATTTGACTTTTAATTTCAAAAGAGATAATGCCTGAAATTTCCACAATTCTGAAGATAGCAGAAATAGCAGAAATTAAAACATCATAAAAATCTAGTAATTTAATATTTGTATGATAATAATATATTAAAGGTGTTCAAACTGTTTTGAATATAATTATCACAAATATTTAAATCATTCAATAATTTTAAGAAAATCATTTAAGCTTTTAAACTAAAAATCATTATCTTAACAGAAACAACTATCATCACTAGCGCCACCTGCTATGATTGTTCATGACATAGGTTTGTTAAAATGCTAGTGAGCAAATAAAAATAATTATAATTATAAGCATTATTCTCCTGGTTCATACGCAAACGTGAAAAATATGGGAAAGCTGTTTTTTTACACTTTTTCATCAACAGCGCATTTTTCATCAATTACAATTTTCATCAATTTGTTTAAATCAAATTTAAACAAATATTTTAACAGTATTATTAAACTCTAATAATAATTTTAATGTATGGATCGAAGATTAATTGAAAATACCATTCTTTATATTTTTCTGCTTCAGATGGATATTAAAGAAAAATAAACGCTTCATAAAAAAGCACGCTGCACGTGAAAAAAAAAAAAAAAAAAAAAAAGGAGATGAAGAAGAAAACCGCCACTTAAAATTCGGCCCTTCTAAATTGCTCTTATGATAATCAACGAAACTAACTAAGATATATTAAAGACTAAATATGCATTCCAATACTGATTATTAATCACATTAAACAAAACCTGCAATAAAATCAAAAATGTTACCAAAATATCTTAGAGATGTCCGACGTAGGGAGTAATAGACTAAGTTCTGGTTATTATTCTTGATATGACTTTTGGCATGGTGCATGGAATGTTTTATTAATGGCAATTTTTGTTGTTACTCTTGTTTGATATTCTCTATTTTGTATATAATAATCTATGAACAATATGTACTGTTAAATATATTTATTTGTGCTTTTATGCCTGTTTTGTTTAATCCTTGTGTTTATCTGAAAGTGAATATGAAATGTCTCTTTATTATTATTATATTTTATATTTTTCTTATGTGAATATTATTATAAAAATCAGTGTTGCATAAAATTATACAAATTAAGTGATCTATTCAGGATATAAAATTTCTAATTGTTGAGCCTTAAAATTTTCCATTGTGAATATCATTGTTTTTCTAAAAATTGACATATTCGTAAACTGTTTTATTTCTAACAACAAATATATGCTTAATGTGTGTATCCGTAATGCAACTATAATTTAATTATGAAATTGGTAAAAGTGAAACGGATTTTTGTTTACATTTTTTAACTTTATATATCTTTAAATCAAAAATTCAGAAACCATACTGTGCATGTATTATCGAAAATTCATCTTTAATCCTGCTAACAGAATTTTCAAAGAAACTTCATAAATGAACTTATTTAAGTTAAGGGATATTATATCCCATATTGTTTCTTAGCCGAATAAGAAACTCAAAGAGTTTTATGCCGAATATAGAAACTATATAAAGTTCGGCGATTCCAAGCGTAAGCAAATACTTGGATAGAGCAGCAACTGACCCTTGAAGGTAGTGCAAGCTGAGGCAACTCACAGCAAAGGTGGAGCAAGTCCCCGATCACTATTCTTGATATTTACCCATAATGCGAACTATGGGTAAATATCAAGAAATAAATATACACCAAACATTGTATATTTATTTCATTTGTGCTTCTTATTACATTCTATTATATGATAAATAAATATATAAGTTATGACAATGGGATACTAATGAAGTAATATATTACGTTTACTTTTTTTTTTAAAAAAAAAAAAACTTTAATTACGGTAATGTCCTTCATGTTTGAATCCATGGAATATGGCAATGCGTTGTGTAAGACGATGTTTGTGAGAACTACTCGGTATCCCTTCAACTGGAAAACCTAGGTTAATTTTAACAGATGGAGAACCTTTATAAGGGCTTTTTCAACTGATGGTAAGATCGCTAAGTTTCATAAAAGGGAGGTAGTCTTTACCCTCCCGAAATGGCTGGTGTTTATGTTTCTTCTTTCTTTAGTAGATAACACAAAACCGGGCAGAAAAATACCCGGTTAACAGGCATAATACTCTCTCATCATATTACCTTAGTATCTTGGGCGTAATTATAATAAAAAATCGACTGTTTTGTTACATAACACTTTAGATTTCTAACATTTCATTACCACTTATGGGATAATGACACAACTTCTGAGATTTTAGAACATGAGGCATGAATATGACGTTATTTCTTTAAATATCGTTTAGAAATTCAAGCTCAGGTTTTTAATTATAAACAAACGATTAATATTTTTCAATTTTCAATCGCTCTCTCACAGCATCGGTTTGCCATTGGCTCTTCTGTCTTTCGTGTGGGGAATAAATATGTTACAAAAAAAAAGCTTCGGTTTGCGCAACATCAGACTATTTATATTACATACTATTTGTATATGGCACGCTGCCAAACAGATTTATTAAGAACGAATTACATGCATTTTATACACCAGCAAACTTGGAACAACGTATTCGTTGCTTGAGAGCGTATTAGCAACAGAATTTCCATGAATTTATGAAAACTGTCCTGAACTTATAGTCAGTATTCCATCATTAGAATTAGAATAATTCAGGGCCATTCGCCAAAAAACAAACAAAAAAAAAACTGTGTTCCCTCAAATGTTAGTCTTGTTGGTCCGTACTTTCGATGCATCTATGGCCACGATGTTTCTGAATATCTTTAGGTGGTAGATGATTTTCATTATCCATTGTGAAGCTATCACCTTACTTCTTAGAAGAGTTCTGAAGTGACTTTAAAAAGTTCCAATTTAGGTCAATAGAACAGAGGTTGCGGATTATCCAACTCGTAATCCATTCACAGTAATGTAGAATATGGTTATAGCTTTTTTTTTGTGATTGGAATTCAGATAAAAATTTTACTCTGAATGTATAGGTCAAGATAAAAATACATCTAAGCTGGATTTATTACAATTAATCCAATGTATCAACTACAAGTCAATAAAAGAAAACCGATTAGGGGGAAAGCACTTTCATGTTGAGTTCAGATGTATTATGTGGGCTACTTGTTACACTCGCTAGACCACGCCCTTTGGAAAGAAAACAGTGTGTCCAAATTCTGCCTGAGACAAGAATGATCTTCAAAAGTATTCGTGTAAAGTGAGGTGTTGATCTAATAAGGAGGTGGTTGAGGTTTCCAATCCAGGAAGGATTTTAATCCCTTAAACCTGCACGATAGCAGACGAAATTTGCATGTAATAGAAGAAACTAGTAGCTACACCTGTTGTATACTTTAGTTGTCGAAAGCGACAACCTTCATTAGTGTTGTGTCAACTGTTTATGACATTTGTTTCATTAGAAGCCGAGTTATAGTGCCAAGAGTGACAGTGTGTTTCGACGAACGGTCGGTCGTCACGATATTCATGCCGTACGCAACGAATTCTCGCTATCAATCGCTTCAAAACTTCGAGATAAAACTCACCATTGACCATTTGGCCAGGCGGATCGAATTTTTTCGGGATAATGCCCTTGGAATCGTAGAAACAAATCAGCATTTTTCTTTACTTTTGACTTCTCCAAGCGACTTTTTTTTTTTTTTTCGGATGCCCCTCTTCTGGTGGTCTCCACTCATCACTCTGGCACTTTGTTTCGGTTTCATCCTCAAAACACAACGTTTCGTCACCAGTAACGAAACTTGGAAGATAGTTTCAAGGAAGTTTGAGTCCATACGAGCGGTTTTTGAGGTCTTACGCTGCATTAAAACCGCCCATACGAGCGGTTTTAATGCAGCGTTCAATTCGATACATTTTTTGGTCGTCGGTCAACTTGTAGGGAATCACGAATACAATGTACGAAGACCCAAACTCTCGGTCAAAATGATGTTGTGCACAGTTGATTTTGGAGTCCCCAATTCATCTACAATCAATCTCACGGGCGATTTCGGATTTTCGTTGATGAAAGTACGCATCTTTTGGATTTTAACTTCGCTCAGTCCAGTTTTTGGAAGGCCCGGCTTTTCGTCTCACGACCACTTTGAAATCGCTTAAACCACTCGTAAACTTGAGTATGGGATAAGCATTTGAAGTATTTGATGCGTTTCTGTAAAACTTTTACCAAGTTTAACACAAAAGTCAATCGCAGCTCTCTGTTTGAAACTCATTTTCCGACCGTTCGTCAAAACACACTGTCACTCCTGGCACTATAACTCGGCTTCTAATGAAAAAAATGTCATAAACAGTTGACACAACACTAATGAAGGTTGCTGCTTTCGACATCAAAAAGAAACAACATGTGACGTCACTGGTTTCTTCTATTTTCGAAAAGTTCGGTTTCTTTTTGGACAGAGGATGTATATAAGCATAAAAATAACAACCGTTTCATATTAAAAATTACTGTTTCTGAGACTGCGGATACGTGGACAGCCTTGGACTTCACGGATAAGTAAGAGCAACTGTGGTTAGTCAAATTCCATTTTTCTATACTTGTCGATATTGTTTTTATACTTCAGTATAAAATTAAAATTAAATTAACCCCAAAATTGCCGAAGAGTTTAATAAAATGATTTCGACACTTGAACTCCGTAATAGGATTTTTACAAAAGTACCATTGCTGTATAGATATCTTTAAATAACGTAATCATATCTAACTAAACATACACACGTTACTACAGTAATAGGATTTTTGATAAATAAATATTTCGTCCTAAATATTTCTTCACATCGTCAGTACAGTTAATTCAAACAATACTAGGAATCACATACAGTTAGGACGCATGCTGACAATGGAATCCCAATATGCGTGCAGTAGCGTGTATAGAATTAAATTACAATATGTATGGGGGGGGGAGATTAAATTAAAATGAGATGACACAAAATTATTTTAAACAATTTAGGATGACAATTTCCCAGACTTTACGGATAGTAAGATAGGTCTGTGACGTAGGGCTTCAGCACTTTCTTTTTATAAAGTTCATGTTTATATAAAGATCTATGTAGAAGTTTGGTCTTTTTCCAATGGATCCTATGGTTTGGATTTTCAACTGCGTGTTGTGCGAGGCCAGATTTCTGTAGTTTGATGAGATGGATATGGTCTTGATGTTCCGAAATGCGTTTGTTAATGGATCTACCTGTCTGTCCATAGTAGGACAATTTACAAGAACATGGGACCTCGTACACACCAGGTAGCATAAGAGGTGAGAGGTCATTAGGAGAAGGTAACCAATTGTGGATTTGGTTGATTCGTATAATCCACAAAAAAAAATAATTTAATTACAATTTGACTTTTTAAGAAAATGTCATAATTATCTCATTGTTATCTGTTCTACTTCACCCTTTCTTTACAAAACGATAAACAGATGCAATTATTTCCGTATACTTAAGGAACAAATTTTCAATACAGAAATGTAGTCCATATGAAAAGAATACGAAAATTCTGAAAATGATTAGTACTATGTTAGAACAACATGTTCCTGTGCGATGAATCGAAAATTTTATTCTGAAGAATTCGTAGTCCATATCACAACTAAGATTTCAACGAGAGCTACTATTGTAAATAATCTCAAATAGCAAATACAGCATTTGAAATTCTCAAAATTCCTTTGTTTCTCCACTTCCGTATGCATTGCCATGGTTTGGCTTATTTTTCTGGAAAGACAATATAGGCTTCAGATTTCGAGACTAAATAACAAAAAATAATAATAATAACTGATATGTCGCGATGCTTGAAAGTAAATATTAGGTATCACCACATTGCACTATCCTAATACTATTGATTTTGGATACACGCGGCGAAATCGACAGATGGACTGTGTAGAATGGATGAGAGAGCACACTATTTTCCCTTCGCATAACAAAGACTATAGCCATATCGATGATCAATGGAAGAAAAAAAAGAAATAAGCAGACTCTAAGAGGAGAGAGAAAGAGCAATCACATAGACATGTCAGTAAACAAAAAATATAGGAAATGGTTACGTGAAAGAGATATGTTTTTGTAGTAAGGGCTGTCAGGTCTCCATATACAAAGAATTAGCTTTCTGCAGAGTACGCTAAGAAAGATGCTGTCGTCATGGTAACTAAGTTCCCCCACGCACCATTTGGAACTTTGCTGTCTCCGAGTGGATTCAAAACGAACAACTGTTTTGAAATATTTCCATGTGGACATATTTATGAAGCACGGAAGGTATAATCAAAAGAATGATGACACCACTTTATAATTAAAATTAACAGGTACATTCCGAAGAATTTTTTAGCGTGATCCCATATAACCCTTTTATTTATAAATGATGCACTGCACAGTTGGATGCCTCTTTCATTCTGTGTGTATGCAATATTCGCAATTATGTATGCAATAATACATAAGTTATTTACATATTTCTATTTAATAAATATTTTAGTAATATTCTGAGTAATGTTCAATACTTACCCACCTTCCTATCCTCTCCGGTTCCCGTTTATATGACCGAGATCCATCTTCACCAGTTACCCCTCTTCTTTACCACTAATACTGTTTGCTTCCAGTTTTCTCAAGTGGTCACATTTCTTTTTTCTTTTTTGTGATTATTTGCCAAGATAGTTTAGACTTCTCCCTTTTCCTTTCCAAGATCCATGCTAAAGTAGATACTCTGGGAATATTTCCTCTGTTCATCCTCAGTACTTGGACAATCCAAATTGATCTGTGTCCTTTTATTTTGCGTCGTGACAAAAAATATTTTGTATGCTTTTTTTCCCTCGAAAATATTTAATTTAGCTTCTTCTTGTCTTTTTAATTTTCATATGTAACAAAATTTGTATATTGCAATTAAATTTCTTTTTACTTCGCTTGAATTATAATATAACATAACAATTTTGTTTATATTGTTATTCGACATCTTTATTTCTATTTAATTATGATTAAATAGAAATATGATTTCTATTAAAGAAATATTAAATAGAAATAGAAATATGGGATTACAATAACATCATATCATAATTTTTTCGGCGAGTAATTTACTAGGAAGTACTGCAAATTTTCTGGGATTTGAAGATATTCTGGGACTTCGAGTTATTATATATATATATATATATATATATATCATTCAAAATTCATAATACAACCAACACTCCTCGTTCATTTTTCATGACATTATTGTATATAAAATAATTAAAGGTGTTCTTATATTTTTAGAGTTTTGAAAAAGTTTCAAATGATTTTAAAAATTTTATTATTAAATTTCAAGTAAAATATATATTGCATTATTATTTCTTGTAAGAATAAAATAATTTTCAAAATTATAAATTGTACAAAAGAAATATATATGACATTATATTTAACATAGAACTAGTTGGCTGATATCTACATTAAATAAATATACAATCCCGTTAACACTTCGTAAACAAAGCCACATATGGATATTGTAGTAAAAATCCCTATTTACACTTAATTTACCACGATAACCAATTTATGTACTTAAAGAACAGAAATAAGTAGAAACAGAAAATTTACTACAAACATTATCTAATAGATGTATTAAACATGTGGCAATGGGTTTAAATGTACTAGAACAACTCAAATCGGTTTAAATGCATTTCCAGTTAAGTTAGTTACCTGATGGTGAATTGCTTCATTGAGAGAATAAATTTGATTACTATTCACAAGGTATTAAATACTACGGATCTATTAGAGGGAAATCAAAGAAACAATTAAGCAGCTAATGTCGGTTTCCTTATCCGATTACAGAGATTTCTTCAAATGAACCGATAATGTTGTGCTTCGTATAACTAGCCAAGTACCTCAACTAAAAACTGTCTCATTAGCAATTGTTTTTGGCAGTGATTATAAATGGCATTATGAATACTTCTTGTTGTAACGATAGATGGTATGGAAATAAAAGTGATAGTTTGCCGTGTAAAAGTAATCAACAGATTCAGCATAAAATATTTTAACGTAGAAATATCCGCTAGGAGATAATTTACTTTATTTTTAATGCTGACAGAAATTTAAACTGAATACGTTTTTTGTTCTTAGAATTGTGATGAGCTTGCACACTCAATTCTTAGAACTGTGTTGATTTGAAACACTCACACTCTAACAATTTGCAATATACAATATATCACTCAAAATTCATAACATTCGTTCATTTTTTCATGATATTATCATATATAAAAAAATTAAAGGTGTTCTTATTTTTTTAGAGTTTTCTAAAAGTTTCAGGTTATTTTAAAATTTTTCTTAATAAATTTGAAGTAAAATATATATTACACTATTATATCTTGTATGAATAAAATAATTTACAAAATTGTCAATTGTACAAAAAAATATATATATAACACACACCTTCAGGAGATGTATGAATTATTATAATTATACAGTATATCATAATTATATAATTATTCATGTGTATTTTCAACCAACAAGTTTAAATCGGACCTTTTTTTATTATAACAGTATATCTGTGCATTCATATCTATCTATCTTATGTGTACTTCGCATACGAAAACAAACAAGTTAATACTTGACTCTTATTAAACGTAATAAACGATTACAGGCGTCTTTTAACAAAGTTGTTACTAAAATTAGAAGAGAACCAAAAGGAAAGAAAAAAAAATAAAACTTTGATGAATGATCTAATATATTCTATCATACACTCTCTCAAGTACGGTGTGATAAAATGACCCTACAGAATATACATCAAACTCATTATGATGACCGACAGACAGAGCTGACAGCAATATTGGATATGCCAGGATTAATAGTTCTGAATTAGTTATGCACTATTACCAAACAGGCCACTAACCTTATTTATATGAAAACGAAGTAATTGGTTTTGAAACCCATGATAAGACTCGATTTGTTACAGAACCTCGGAACAAGTGAAGCAAGTAATGTGATGTAGGAAATGCAAAACTGCCATTTTAGGAGTCCCAAAATCTCTCTTTAGAATATGATAAACAACTCAAAGAGCGACCCTTCTGCTCTACAGAAGCCACAGAAGGTTAGTGGATTTGCCCTTACGTTTTCCCCATTAAGAAGGAATCGATTTCTAATTCCTTGATCATATCTTCAAAGGGCATAGGTAACATACTATAGCCTTTCTTTTATTCCAAACCGATGTTATGATTCAAATAATTCTGATAATACACTGTTATATAATACAAAAGATGGTGTTGTAGAACACATTTCTTCAGTGATTTCAGTTTTAACATTTTGGTGCAAAATGACTTTCACCACCCGGATGTAATTACCACAATGGGTTATTGGTTATTTCTCTGGTGATTGTTCTCTTTTTAGTCGTTTTCGACCGTAGGTGACTTCGTAGTCATTTCCCACAAGGTGTTCCTGGTGATATTTTTACGGGGTAGTTCACTATTGCTTTTCCCAGCCACCCCAATTTTATCCGGGCTCGGGAATGGCATATGGCTGGGACGTATTGATGACTGTAATCCATGTGTGTTCATGGGGGCCAATTCGCCTGTTCTGGGGGCAAAAAACCCGAGTTTCTGGGTGAAAAAAAAATCTACCTCCTGCTAACTCACCTTTTGTCGAAATAGACCAGATAAAGGTTCTTCACATCACTGATGGGACAGGTCTTTCCAATCAAAGGCCTTCGTCTATACTGACTGAGCTACGGAGGCGTTATTTCTCTAGAGAACAAATATTACCATGTCTAGTGAATAAGAACTAAGAATAGGAAAGTGTCAATAAAATGATAAAATGTCCCTATGGGATATATTTCCGATTCATAACGAAGAGCAAATCGAGATCAGCATAAGAAATAGAAAATAATTTATTCTTTAGTGAATAGGGAAAAAATGATAGAATGTGGTAATCTAGTAGAAAGGTACAACTTCCACCTCTCCCTTCCAACTCAATGTTTAGTCACTGGATGAACTGTAAACGCATGTTGTTCTAAGCAGAAAAGCACCTGCACGGAGTCTGTCAAGATAAACAGATAAACATGGAGACAATGGCAGAAAGACGTCTTCTACAGGAGCAGCACATGAAGATTTTTCATAAAAGATATAAGACCAAGAATAATTATGGAAAAAATTAGAGGATTTGTTGACTTCCATTGAAATTATTTCTTAGATTAGGCGAGCAAGGCTTTCCATTCACATTACGAGATGCACACGAGAAATGCATAACATATCTTGCAGTCACAGGATATTCCACGCAAAATGGCGTAAGTAGAACATATTTTAACTTCTGAGCAATAGAAAAAAGAATACGTTTGTTAGAACAATAAAAACTGCTCCTTAATCCAATGATCATTTGGCCGTAATTCGGAGATGACCACTGGAGAGTTGAGAACCGCATAAATGTGAGTTAAGTTGGTTCCATATCTTACATGATCTTCAGTTCCTTTCGTCAGAATTGCATGTTTTAGTGTCTCAATCTCTTGTTCGTAAATACTCATATGTAAGCTACCGATGTAGATTCTACATTACTGATTTGATTCATAGATTTAATTCTTAGTTATCTGCTATTTGGTGCAGCAAAGCTCATAAACTTCCATATTTATCCGTTAATTTTTTGTAATAACCATATTTAAAGGATAGCTTGACTGAATCGTTATATGCTAGGTCCATATATGTGGAGTTGCTTTACAATGAATAACCCAATACAGAAAATGTTGCCGAACTCAAGCTATGGAGGCTACTATTTTATGGTTGTTAACAGCATGGGCTCTCCGGCCGATTTACAGGAAAAAATACCGTACGGCCACTGTATGAGATTAGCTAATCCTCACTTAAAAATCAATTAGAAGAGCACTTTATGTACTAGACAGGATTTGAAAAATGCCAAAGAAACGTTTTGCGATGTCCGGGCGACATTTGTTTTCGCTTATCGTTGGGTATCCAATTCTTAGTATGCGAAATTTTGCTTCACAATTAAAGCGAAGAAATGCTATGTGATGCGCTTTTGCTGTAAAATCTTAAAGAAATCATAGTGAACTAACATACATCTCTTGATAGCTACCGTTTTTGCAGGGGGAAGCTCGACAAATAACATATAGTTTACTGAGCTTTATGGTTCATCATTCAATAGTATCATGCATAAATTTACCTCATCGTCTCATCTTCCTTTTACCCTCTTTTACCTTTCGGTGTCGAGGGTTTATTAATCATCCGACCTCAAACCGTTCACAGGATAAGGTGGTCAGCTCTACTACCCGGTGTATCCTATGTCCTGTAGTGTTGAGTTCTGAAGGCCGATTTGCCTGCTTTGCGGGATGCAAAACCCCAAGATAAACTGGGAAAAAACCCTACTGTCCACGCCGGCTAACTTGGCTATGGCTGAGGAAGATCCTTAAGCTCCTCACGTCGTTGATGGGAATCGAACCTAGGACACTCCTTCCCCAGGCATATGGTTGCGAAGCGCACAGCCATTAGGCATAAATTTATACCAGACAGATTTTGTTTAGGAAGAATTGTCAGTCACGTGAGTAGAGAATGTTCTTAGAACTTTGAGTCTTACTCCTTCCAAATCTTAAAAACTGTATACAATTATCTTTTTAACCAGACCACCATCAGCGAGTGAGCTAGAGATGCTTTTGTCATACTTTTGTCAACTGAAAATTCATATTTTGGATAGTCATCTTCTTAAATAACACACACACACACACACACACACACACACACACACACACACACACACACACACACACACACACACACACACACACACACGCACGCACGCACCTTATAGCAAGCAATGTTAAATTTGTAATGAAACTCAATAGTTAATTACGACTACGTATTGTCAAGTTGCATTATTTTGCATCTTCTAAATTCCTCGATGTTCATGCATGCACGAAGCATTTCATTGCGTTAATAAGATTTGTGTGATATTCCCGAGCCTCCTCGCTACAATTACGTTACGGTCCATCTACTAACCATAGCTTGACTTTCGTGAAACTGCAGCATGATGGAGAGTAATATCAGCTGACTACTTAATGTCCATAACTGAAACCCTATCTGCCATAGTGGGTACAAGTTTGATTTAAACTTCAGTCTGTTTTGCTTGTCATAGGCTTTTATCTGTGCTAAAACAAGTCATGAAATTTCGATGTTACTTTAATGCTTAACAATTAACAAATTATTTCATTCATGAAACTAACCTTGAATTATAGGAAAAATATAATAGATCTTACTTTGTACAAAGTTTGGTTTTTCGCAGGTTTTTTTTTTTTTTTAGTAGCGTTTAAATGTAAATTATTTGTTTTTCTCTTATTTTATATTATGTTCATTTATGTTAAGTATATATTTTATCTTTAATGAGATTCATAATTTATCGTTCATGCCATTAACAGGACAGGAAAAAGAGTTGTTTTAAATTCCCTATTCTGTGTTTAAGAAATTTGTCGTATTTCATAATTTTAAGACGATCTCTACTTAAAAAAAATTAATAGTCTTAAAGAACATAATGGTTTACATTGGAAATACACCTTCTGTCCAAAACAAAACCGAACTTTTCGAAAGTAGCAGCAACTAGTAGCGTCACCTGTTGTGTCTTTTTTGTTGTCGAAAGCGGCAACCTTCGTTAGTGTTGTGTCAACTGTTTATGACATTTGTTTCATTAGAAGAAGACGAGTTATGTGTTTTGACGAACGTCGGTAGTCACGATATTCATGCCTTACGCGACGAATTCTCGCTATCAGTCGCTTCTAAACTTCGAGATAAAACTCACCATTCACCGTTTGGCCAGGCGGGACGAATTCTTTGCGGATAATTCCCTTGGAATCGTAGAAACAAATCAACATTGCCTTTACTTTTGACTTCTCCAAGCGATTTTGTTTTCGGAAGCCCCTCTTCTGGTAGTCTCCACTCAGCACTCTGGCGCTTTGTTTCGGGCTCATACTAAAGACACCACGTTTCGTCACCAGTAACGATCGTTTCAAGGACGTTTGAGTCCTTACGAGCGGTTTTAATGAGGTCCTTGCAGTATTCAATTCGATACCTTTTTTTTTGTCGTCGGTCAACTTGTGGGGAACAAATCGCGAATTCAATTTACGAAGGCCCAAACTCTCGGTCAAAATGTGCGCAGTTGATTTTGAAATCCTCAATCCTCCTTCAATCAATCTCACGGACGATTTCGGTTTTATGTGACGAAATTACGCACTTTTTGGATGTTAACTTCACTCAGTCCAGTTTTTGGACGGCCCGGCTTTTCGTCGATCTCAAGGATCCTCACGACCACTTTGAAATCGCTTAAACCACTCGTAAACTCGAGTACGGGATAAGCATTCATCACCGTAAGCTTTTTGAAACATTTGATGCATTTCGGTAAAACATTTTTCAAGTTTAAACAAAAGTCAATCGCAGCTCTCTGTTTGAAACTATTTTCCGACCGTTCGTCAAAACACACTTTCACTCTTGGCACTATAACTCGGCTTATAATGAAACAAATGTCATAAACAGTTGATACAACACTAATGAAGGCTGCCGCTTTTGACAACAAAAAGACACAACAGGTGACGCCACTAGTTTCTTTTCTACTTTCGAAAAGTTCGGTTTCGTTTCGGACAGAAGGTGTATTTTGATGCTGTTTGTGATTATCCTAAAGCAGTTCATCCTTTAAATGGTCTTTCTTATTTGTTAACTGCATTGTTCTTGGGCCTGTTTGGGGGTGCGGTGTGAGTTTCCATTTGGAAAATCATTGCCATCTTGATGTGATTCTGGCTGTGATAAATCTTTTAAAGTGTTCCTCGCATCTTATGTTTGATAAAACCTCTGAGCTCTCCGGATAAAAAGAAATATTTAAAAAAAAATTAATATACACTGTCCTCTAAGCAAGCAGATGACGATGAAATTAAAAGACAATAATGCAAATGAAAATTCAATGTTACGAAGGTAAATCAAAAGGTCTTTTTTTACACCAGAAATGACTAGAAGAAAATTGTTCAGTTTGGTCAGCCATAACCTCAAATGGAGTGTCGCCATCTTCCGAGTAAATATGAAAAGCAACTAAGAATTCAACCTTTGTTTGTATATTCTGAAATCTTCATAGCTGCATTTTGTCAACATCAAAATCAGAAAAAGATCTTTTGATTTCCCTCATAACATTGAATTTTTATTTTCATAGAAGTTGATATTTAAAAAAAACAAAAACAAAGAAGGAATTATTGGCTTACTTAATAAAAATGTGATGGCTTAAACTCAAAGTCTAGGAGAAGTGCAAGTAGAAATTTACTCATTCAAGGATTTTTTTTTAAATGGCATGTCGCCTCAAATTTTTCTTTCTAACTCACGTTCATGTTGTTGAAACACTGAAAAGTAGAGAAACGGTTTTCGATTAGTCTATTTTCATGATTCTCTGCAATAATCTCGTAGAAGACTCAGGATTTTTAATTTTTGAAAAGAGAAGTCCATGCACGATATATCTATTAGTGCACTTTCTTGGTCATTTAATGTCGTATACTTTACCTCAAAAATATAAATCACCACTACAGGTCTTTTGTTTTATGTAATCTCAAATATTGGTCTCAGAAACAAGCAATTTCACATACATAATACACCCTCCGCATGTCCCTGAGACTCAGAGAACGATAACAATATTTTTATATTATGATTACTTTAATAAGCTATTAGAGAAAGGCTATAATTACATTTCTTCAACAGATAAAACTGAGTAGCATTCTTGTAATGAAGCCTCCATTATGACGTCCTCACTATGAAATCGGCGTCATGGATATTATGCGCATAGCCACCGCTGCATTAGAAACCTTTATGAAGATATATGTAAACGTCATTTAAGCAGCGTATATGCAAAATATTGGTCACTAGTTTTAGGCAGCTATTTAAGAATGGTGCTAGTCAGTAATCGTCGCTAGTGTTCATCACAATGAAACACAAAAGATCTTTGGGAGTTCGACAAAGGACTGATTGTGGGTGTGTGTCTGGCTGAGGCTACGATTTTGAAAGCAGAAGATCTGACTGGTTTTTCAAAAGGTGAGGTGTTTAATAAGTGGAAAAATAACCCACATCGCTTGTCTTGTAACTGTGGTCCTAAGACATTCTCTCAGGAACGAGATCGCCATCCTCCGAGAAGGCTTGTACGTACAAACAGAATTTCCTGTGTGCAGCAGTTGACCGAAGCATTTAAAGAAGGCCGTTCCTGACCCACATCTTATCTCACCGAACCATGCACAGGAAACTGAAGAGGATCTTTATTGGCTGTCGCATGCCTATTCGGAAACCATCGATGTTCCCTGATATTGCTGGGAGGTCTTGTGTCCGCTAAGGTATATCAGAACATCCCTCAGAGAAAGAATGAATGACGAACCATATATCATAGTCTCCCATGGTGCAAGAATTGTTCAGCATTGGTTGAGCGAGCATGGCAGCGACAACCACCATCTTCCCTGACCACCACAAATCCCATCTCTCAACCTCATTGAGAATGTGGTTAGAAAAACAGATCAAGGAGCAAATTCCTCTTCCGTCAAATCTGTTAAAGGGTCGTCTGGCATGTTGTAGACGAAATCCAACATCCTGTGGAATCTATACCAAACAGTATATCTGCTTCAATTCTGGCCAAAGGAGATCCAACACAGTATTATATAAAAGGTTTTAATTCACTGGCCTGTATATGTATTAGAATTTTGAAGCAATAGGCGTTTATATGAGTATAGCCTTTTCTAGATTGGATTTTTTTTTAAACGAACCACCCTTATTAGACTATTGCACTATCAGTTTCTGTAAGAGTTTAGTTCCAAGTTTAATGTTTCTCCCTCTTTAAGATATTTGCTTTTTTCAGACGAACTTAATGGCATCAATTCATTTATATATCGGTCTTCTTTGATATATTTTTAAATACAAAATTACATTTTCTTATCTTTCATTCGGTTTAAATCCTATGAGACATGCCAGATTATTAATTCTATATAATGTAATATATTTCGAACTTCTCGTGAATACAACTAGCCACGTAGCATTACTTTCCCTGGTAATATTTTCCCGAATACCGATCGTAGTTCAGCAGATAATCCTTTGAACACCAATTCTTTCAAACCATTTCAATAGAATTCCTTTAAGTAAGGCATGGCATACAATCATGTGTCATGTCATCCATGGTCATGCTGATAGAATCAACACCCACGTGCATACAACGATGTAACGTTTGTTTTAATTTTCTAGCACTAGGTGTTATAGGATAAAGCATTTCTAGTGCAAAACCATGAAACACACCCTCAAACTGAAATACTAACATTGCATGATACATTTTTAATATGTGAACCCCACAGATGGGAGGTTACAAACAGTGCTACGTGGGTAAGTCGAGGTTAGGATAAGATTAATTATTAAGAAAGAAGTCATCTATGGCCTGTTTCTTAAAAACTTACGTGTTGTAGCCACTGGGACAAACAGTATAGGGAAGGCTGTTTAAAAGTAGACGTTGTAAAGGAAGATGCAATTCTCTTTTACGAGTAGATCAACTGTGACCCAGATATTACTTTTCTTACCCTCGAAGCACTTAATATACAGGTATGCTCTCAATGATGAGATTAAGACTCAAAATTAATTTCGAATGTACCTGGTAGGCTAATTTTAATTTGGGAAACTATATGCAGTTTACTTACAAATAAAGAAAAAGTACTTCGGGGCTTAAAAGTATTACTTTTAGTGATTTTCTAGCTTCCTTCTACTTCAGATTTTTTTTCTTTAGAATTGGAAGGGGAAAAAAAGAAACACAGATGAGATGGCAAGGTGAGATACGGGGTTAGCTACACAAAAACACACCGGTAGATGATTACTAACTCCTATACATTAAGGAGATTAAAACGAGAAGTTTAAAAAAATGCGCAAGTGAAGTCATTTGATAACTTTCAGATTCTCGAAAGAATGCTATTGAGTTAGTGTTTCATAATGTTGGGGAAAAAAACTGCTTCTGTACTCTTTTTTTTTTATTTTTGGACACAAAAGTTTCAGCAGCTTTTATGTCACTTTAGTGAGAAAAGTTGTCAAAGAGTGCACTTGAGATAGCTGACGTAGATACGGTCTAAGGAAAAATAAAAATAAAGTGATTGTTGAGTGCTTACGCAGCTGAATAGACTGATAAATAGAAAGGTGGAGGAAGCCAATAGAAGAGAAAGTTCTTAGAAATTAATGCATTAGTAAGTTTATTACTTCTTTTGCAAGTTTCCAAACCCTTTATGAGGTATCTTCTTCTTAGAATTAATTTCCATCTTTGTCTATAACTTCTGTATCTTCGTTCTTAATTTAGTCTTTTTTTTAAATATATTCAGTTGTTCTTCGATTTGGGTAAGTTTCAGCAAAGCATAAGGAATTGCTATAGGCGACTATGGGTTCATACTAAACATGTCGGCAGCACCGCAACGAGACGTTAGATTCGGCTGTTTAGTACCAAAATGTGGGAAAGTATTGATGACCTCAATAATTAAATACAACTGAAAAGCAAAGTGTTATTGACGTCATCATGAATTTGTGCGAGAATTGCTCGCAGAAATTTTTAATTGTTACACATACCCATTATTGTATGTGTTACTTCAGAATAAAATATATAAATAAATAAACCAGAAAGACTGTGTTAATAAGTGTTGTTTGACGTTTTATTAATTATTATAAATCAGCATTTAAGTATTTACAATGATGGAAAAACTACACTAAATGGAATTGTGTATCGCTAACATGCATGTGATACATGCTAAATAGCTGTGAGTATGGCATTAGAAATCAGACATTTGGTATGGTTTATACTAATCAACGTGTTAAATGTAACCATAAGCTCCATGTTAGTTCAATCATCAGTTTTCACACTGCTGCAAGCGATTTAAGGCAAAATCCGAGATCAAGGATGTCCGCTACAGTCAAAGAAATAGACAGACCGCAGAAATCCCATGAGATGACCATTTGTATGGTCATGCGTCACTGGATTCCCTAACAGAAGGATAAGTTCACGGTCTTGAGAGGATCGCCTGGTTAGGTTAGCATGGCACTCACTAGGCAACAGACTGTTGGAAATCTGAAGCTGAGGGAGATATCCTGATAAATCTGATGAGTATGTTTGACTGGAGAAAGTTATTTATCAGTATGTTATTAATAAATTAGGGAGCGAGCACTAAAGTGGCTTCCGCAGGATGGCAGTTAGATACTACACGGGATTGAACCTAATGGTTACTGATCAGCTGACAAACGAACCACCTGTTACTGCTTCTGCTACTTATTCTATCAGGTAGTGCCTAGAGGGAGTCTGGTGATAGCAGAATGCTGCAGAGGACATTGTTCAGGCCATGCTCAGATTGAAATCTGCCTACTCCCAGTGTGAAAGTGGGCAAACTCCAATCCGAGTTTTAACCTCTGCTACATGCCCTTACTCTATACGTTTCTGTAGGTAACGTACCATAAAAAGATAACCAAATAAATACTAGTGCCAATGCGATTAGATAGAAATCTCCTACAAATA
This sequence comes from Typopeltis vanoorti, assembly GCF_054136105.1. Lineage (NCBI taxonomy): Eukaryota > Metazoa > Arthropoda > Arachnida > Uropygi > Thelyphonidae > Typopeltis > Typopeltis vanoorti. The sequence continues at coordinate 6,930,938 of NC_143560.1, read as the reverse complement.
AATAAAACCACAAAATATCAAAAACAAAAATTGCAAAAATTAACTTCAGAATTTCATACAATAAAAAGCACTTCCACATCATCATCGACTACCATTTATAGACATTGCAATCTGATCTGATCTTCGTAGCCCAACTCCATTGAGTTGACCTAAGTTCAACTAAAATAATTATGCAGACTATGATATTATTTTCTTATCGGAATTTATTGTTCATAACTCAAAATAACCCTTTTCTGACTTCACTAACAAAAAAGGAGAGCTGAATCATTTGCTTACAGTCGCGATCTAACACAAATTGTTAATCTGACACCAAGAATAAAAACAATCCTCATCCTTCCCTCCAACACTCTACGCCTTTTCTTAATCCGATCTTCCTACAAATACACTGTGAATGCTCTGATTTTGGTAATTCTTTCTATAACTTTATCCAAGTCTCCTATTCAACCTATCTTTTAGCCATTCTGGCAGCAAAACAGTGCAATTGTTTTGCTGCCATAATGGCTAGAAATAATGGAAAACAACTGTTTTCCATTATTTCTACAATTTCGGATTACTATTTCTGCTCACTAAACTGTTCCAAACACCTACACTGATCAAATAACTGAAATTTGATTTTCAAATATCGAATTCTGAAATTTGAATGATTTTATTCCCAACTACATTGCAAACTCACGACCTTTATCCAAGCTCACTGGTTGTTCTATAGAATGTGTCATTCACTGCAAGATTAAAAAAACAAAAAACCAGCATAGATTCAATCGCTTAAGTCAAAAATTTTACTTGATCACTCGGCCTACAAGACAGATTACAAAAGCCATCAACGAATCCAAACAGACTTCGAAAGGGTCAATTGCAAGAAGCTTTCTTTCTACTCAAATGCCAGTTCAGCCTTCTGGATACAACTTCTGGGTGTGGTTTATCTTCTTACTTATATACATCTTCCTCGCACACTGATGTTATGGCAAAATTTGAATCCATTACTTCAAGAAAGATCGCAGAGTTCCTGCAATTTGCAGCATTGTGTACAGGATGCCTCTTTAAACAGAACTGCTAGAATTCACGCTCAAATTACGTTTTCATCGACTAAAACATATTTTAAAAGCATACGGAGGATTTATAATTTACTGTGCGGAAAAAACAATCAAAATGATCCAAAGAGTAATGGCTTGATACCATACTTGCAATGATCGAAGTCTTCGGATGGAAAATGCAGTATTTCCTGTCTTTACTACATGTATTTTTGTAATTCGACGCATCGTGTGTGCGTGTTTATGTGTGTATATATATATATATATATATATATATATATATATATATATATATATATATATATATATATATATATATATATATATATATACACCCTCTGTCCAAAAAGAAACCGAACTTTTGGGAAATAGAAGAAACTAGTGGCGCTACCTGTTATCTTTTTGTTGGCGAAAGCGGCAACCTTGATTAATGTTGTTTCAACTGTTTATGTCATTTGTTTCATTAGAAGCCGGGTTATAGTGCCAAGAGTGACGGTGTGTTTTGACGAACGGTCGGAAAATTAGTCTCAAACTGAGAGCTGCGATTGACTTTTCTGTTAAACTTGGGTAAAGTTTTTACCGAAACGCACCAAATGCTTCAAAAAGCATACGGTGATGAATGTTTATCCCGTACTCAAGTTTACGAGTGGTTTAAGCGATTTCAAAGTGGTCGTGAGACGCTTGAGGACGACGAAAAGCCGGGCCTTTTCGTCGTCCCGTTCAAAAACTGGACTGGGCGAAGCTAACATCCAAAACATTAGTGATTTCATCAAAGAAAACCCGAAATCGTCCGTGAGATTGATTGAAGATGAATTGGGGATTCCAAAATCAACTGCGCACAACATTTTGACCGAGAGTTTGGGTCTTCGTAAATTGAATTCGCAATTTGTTCCAACAAGTTGAAACGACCGAAAAATGTATCGAATTGAATAGTGCAAGGACCTCATTAAAACCGCTCGTAAGGACTCAGATTTCCTTGAAACGATCTTTAATGGTGACGAAACGTGGTGTTTTGAGTATGAGCTCGAAACAAAGCACCAGAGTGCTGAGTGGAGACCACCAGAAGAGGGGAATCAGAAAAAAAAAGTCGCTTGGAGAAGTCAAAAGTAAAGTTTTAAGTTTTATCTCGAAGTTTTGAAGCGACTGATAGCGAGAATTCGTGGCGTACGGCATGAATATCGTGACTACCGACGTTCGTCAAAACACACTTCACTCTTGGCACTATAACTCGGCTTCTAATGAAACAAATGTCATAAACAGTTGATACAACACCAATGAAGGTTGCCGCTTTCGACAACAAAACGATACAATAGGTGGCGCCACCAGTTCCTTCTATTTTCGAAAAGTTCGGTTTCTTTTTGGACAGAGGGTATATAAGACCTGGGTTCGATTCCCGTCAGTGACGTGAGGAACCTTTATCTGGTCTCTTTCGACTAAAGGTGAGCTAGCCGGTCTCATACAGAGGTAGGGAATTTTTTTCACACGGAAACTCGGGTTTTTCGTCCTCCAGAACAGGCAGACTGGCACCGTGAACACGCGCATCTACAGATATAAGACAGACACACTGGGAGGCATGGGGCTAACCACCTTATCCTAGAGTTACGGTTATGGTTGCGAAGTCCAAGAATACTTGTAAAGGTCGTGGGCGATTAAGTGCCTGTTAGGACCACTGATAGGATGTATATGTGAAATATATATAGGATTATTCCCAAACAGTACTTATTAAACTAGAGTATTTTTGATTTATGTACTAGAGTATTTCAATTATGTACACAATTTAGAGATACGACTGGTTTAACTTTGGAGATAATATGTTAAATATTTTTATTTGAAACGCAAGTAATAAACTACATAAAAAGTAAATGTTCAATTGGCATAGCCATCAAACATTAGTTCGATCAACACCGGTAGCAGTCAGAGATATCTGGCTGAAGACTGTCCCAAATTATAAATGGCATCGGTGAAGAGAAGGCAGACAGACCTGCCATCCTGTTGTCCCTAACCCTAACGCCATATATTTATTGTCTGAAATAGTATGGGTTTATGGTCATTTTCTTGATTTGGGGACGAAAAACCCGAGTTTCCCAGAAAAAAAACCTTATTGACCTCAAAACTTATAAGACGACAGCGAAATTCTTGAAGAGCTGGGAATATATTTATTGGATAACACCGTCTATAGAAGACTGCTCTGAGGGATTCAGGGAGACGGAAAGGAAGAGAATGAGAAGGTGATTTGATAAGTTTGGAACTGATCAGGTTATGGATGTTGAATAACAGTTGCCAGTGTTCATATATGATTACAGAGAAGTGGAGGAATAGAGACACCTGTTCAGTGCAGCAGCGTCCATAAAATATCCATAGGAAAGATACAATGTGGAAACAGAGCTTCTAGGTAAACGATTTGAGGAGTCAATGAGAAGGGGGAAATATATTAAGCAAAAAAGCTTTCTTCTGGATACAGTCGAGTGTTTTTAATGAAGAGTTTGACAATTTTGGATACGAAAGATGTTCTAAGATCACTCGGATTCCAGCTTTATGAAATCTTGGGAGTTGAGCAGGAGAAGTAGTGCTTTAAGGAATACCAAGATTTTTGGACACTAAGGAGGCTATTGATTGATTATGCGTGTGTCAGGATAAATAAGCTGTAAGTAACCCAATAAAACTTATTTTTAAAGGATATTAGTACATTATCAATAGTAAGAGAAAGTGAGGTAGGTTTCGGATAATAAAATAGGACTGTGTTTTGGTAGCACAGATTTTCTTCATTCCATTTGAGAATGGTGAGGAGATCGTTGGTTAAGGCATTGGTCTCCAAGTAGCGAAGTAGTTAGCTGTTAATGACATTTAATTTATTTATGACATTTAATATGAAATTTAATAAAGCCTTCATGGTCTACTCATAAGCGTGAAACAATAAGGAAGGATCATGATAATTAAGAAGATTGAGAATGAACAATGTTTCTTCAAAAACGTAGTGAAGGACCAGAAGTCTCAACTGCTGCCTGAGCAGTAGACAAATTCATTGCATTTGGCCCATACAAAGTACTCTTTGGATTTGGTGATCTTACGCACTGAAGTTTAAACCGAGTGAAAAGCTGGAATTTATTTAAGTTATGGAATGTATGCTGGATATTTGTCTTGGCTTGCGAAGGCGAATTTCAGAAACCAGTGCCAGGAAGTTCAAAGAGTGCATTGCGAAATAAAGAACTCATTCCTGCAGGAATATTTCAGTTATTTCATCGGAGCAAATGATATCAGGAAATCGAAAGCAATAATCAGACCATGGAAAAGATGCATGAGATTTCCAAATGTTACCCAAGTTGCGTCGTCGTAGTGCCATAGGATCCTAGATGCTAGCAAAATTAATGTAGAAGTTTTTAATGAGATATAGTTAGAGCCTGCGTAGCTCAGTGTAAGTGGCGTTTGCACTCCATGGTGCTTGACCGCCCGAAAGAAGACTTAGGTTCAAATCTAGTCGCCGATTAGAGTAACATATTCTAAGCCTTTCTTCGATCTCTGGCACGGGCAAGCGGATTTTTTCTCCCGGAAACTGGGATTTTTCGTCCCATAAACTCAAGAAAATCGATCGTATAACCCGCACTATCTCAGACAATAATATATAGTGTTAGAATTAGGGACCAAGAGATTGCCAGGCATCTCTCTTCACCGGATGCCCGATATTGTTAGTGATGGTCTTGGGCCAGCTATCTCTAATTGGCCTCTGTTCGAGATTGGGCTAGTGAAGGGATACCATTGCACTAGTGGAGGGATGACACAGTCTCCAAAAAGTTAGATAGGGCTAAAACGTTACAGAGAGTAGGCCTTGCCTACTCTCTGTACAAAACAAACCCGACAAGTTTCGTAAGTCGTTTGACTTACATCTTCAGGGATCAAAGGTAACTAAAAGTTTAAACACAAGAAATAAGAAATTACTCAAAATAGTTCATTCGATGCAGCTGTGGCCGTCTAACTGTTCATTAAATTGAATATCCGAATGGATTCAGTGCAATGCTAAGTTTGAACAATTCTGGATGCTGTCACGTTCTGTTGTTCACGTTCACATTGTCTGACTGGGGTATATTATTATTATTAAAGTTTTATACCTCCTCATTGGCAAACTGATAATTAATACCAACTGGAGACATTTAAAGTCACTATTAATACAAATCGATTTCAACGAAGCCCCTTCGTTGAAAGATCTCGTTCTAATCCCCTGAAGAACCCTTTATAAGGATTTTCTAAATATATAAATAAGTTCGCTAAATTTCCATAATTTGTTTTATTTTCTGTTTAAGAAATTCTATTTTCAATTCTGCTTCTGCAATTTCAAATGTGGTTGTGAAAGCTGTAAAATTATTTGGAATTTATTTTCTTTGATCGTCCGATGTTATTTTTTGTAGTTACTGTCTTTGTTTATTGAGGTACCATTCTGCTTCTAGATCTTAAAATATGTTTCTTGAGCTGTTTTTGTTTTTCGTTTTTTTTTTCTTAATCTGTTTGCTATGTGTGAAGAGAAATCTTTATGTTTCCAATTCCTCCCCCACCCTGCAAATATGCGTTCATCGTTTCTCTTATGATATTTATTTTACTGTCTCAGATCGTCTTACATTTCGCAAAATAGTTTTCTAGATGGAAGAAAACAGATTTGGCGCTAAGCAAGATTTCCATAATGTTGCAGAAGCTATCTATTTAAAACGGCTTTCCACGTCTTCTTATTCGTTTTAAAACCGGAAATCACTTGTGCAAATGTATTTATTGTTTTCACTTGTTCGTATCTTGCTATAATGGCTGAACGATCGTTCATTTTCAGGCCTGTGAATTTATAATGAGAACGTTTTTATTTGAAAAAAAAAAAAAAAAGAGAGAAAGCCTCTTTGAAATGTTCCAAACAGCTTGCAGTTATTAAAGAAAGAAAAAAAAAAGGAAAAAAAATTCTATGTTGGTTGAAGTCATTACTGTCTGTTTTAAATATTCCAATTGTTGTCCGAATTTGATTTCATAACCTCTCATTGAGTTTTTAATTGTTGAATTTTGTGGATTTAAATTAGTAAACAATCGTAGCATTACAGAGTGAATAAAAGCAACTTCACAAGACTGCAACATCCGTTTTCCTACATTATTATCAAGAAAGGTCATGAAGCCAATTACACCTAACCAGCTCCCGCTTGCATCTAGTTTCTAAGGAGGTGATTTCAGCAAAGTAATTTGCCTTTCGCCCTTCACGATCTACTTTCCCAGCAGCCTTGTTCTATCACAAAAGTCGATAAATGTGCTTGACTTCAAATGCTCTGCCTTAATGGCCTGCTTTTCTCTAGTGATTCTGACACGGTTTAGCATCTGTTACCAATCAGCTGGATCACTTCGTTCACTTACTTCTGTACAACAGTTCTTATTCGTTTGAACTTCAGAAATTTCATTGTCTAGAACATGTCCAGGTTTGATGGATGGCACGTGTCTGACATTTATCGTTTAACTACGAATCCCAGTATATCTGTGATGTCATAAGTGGGTTAATCGCTCTATCTGCTACTATCTAATGGGAATGCCGTTATTCTGACAGCTGTGCAAAGGCTAACAGGGACTGTATTACAATACTTCATTTATTCCGTAAATGAAGTTAAATGTTCGTATATTTATTTCTGAATGTGATAAAGACAAAGTCCTTTTCACACTGTTGCACACGACATTTCGAATTCATGGTGTCTTGCTTCAGCAAGAGCTCTGAACATCAGCCAAATCGAGGGTTGAAATGTCAACAGAAAACAGCCGCTCAAAGAATATTTCTTTACGATTTTTAGCAGAGCAGCTTCATACAAATTTATAATCACTTTCAATAGGTAAAAGCGAGAGAAAGATCGAAGTTATTTTTCTCTTTCGTAAGATTTAAAATACTAAATTAGAAATGTTTTTCGGCAACCTTTTGAGACCAGCTCATTATTCTCGGCTTGAAAAAAAGCTCCAAACTGTGATTTTCCTGAGTTTGAAGGAATTCAATGCGGAATAGATGGAGAGAGAGAGAGATAGAGAGAGAAATGTGATCAATATATTATTACACTTCCTGAATACCCCTTTGTTTAATTCAATGTATTTATACTATCAATACTCATTGAACTAATGTGTGCCTTCTTAATAGTTATTGTTTTATTTATTTTAAGTCATTTTTATTATTTTATACTTTTCGCAACCTGTGACGTTATATACTAAGTGAATGCATATTTAACGAGAGATTCAGAGTAAATATTTTCTCCACCAGGAATGGGTTGATGTCAATTTAAGATGGAATATCTCAGAGTATGGGGGAGTTCAAGACTTAAGGATACCTCCAGGAAGGATATGGAAGCCTGACGTCCTTATGTATAATAGGTGAGTATTTATTAAGGTCTTAGATTTATCTAAAGCCAAGCATAAATTAAACTGCATTATGATATCCTACAGTCTACGAAGGTCCGTAAATAATAATCAAATATAATTTAGTTTTATCAGAAAACGGGTGTGTATTGGAGCTTGAATAGTTCCCCATAATAACCAGTATTTTAATTTTGATACTATTAAACTTATTAAACTGATTCAAAGCTGATCCTTTCTCTACTAAAATCCAATATGGCATCTTCCCGATGGTAGAGCGACTACAATTTAAAGTAGCGTTATGGGGTTGCACATTTATCTCTTCATTAAAAACGATATTCATCACTTAAAGCAGCAGTTATCATAGTATGATAACAGCCATAATGAAAAATCCTATAATATTAGTAACTAATCTACTCAGGCACATTCGTGTAATGAAGAAGATTTTAAGCAACATCCGGGATTTTGAACCAATGTTTTAGCAAATTATTCAGGAACTTGTTTTCTTTCTCATGTTTGTTATATTTCTCAATAATCCGAACTAAGTTTCTCTCACACCGCGCACTCGTCCTTCCTTCGCTTGAAATTAAACTTTGCAAGGCGTAGCCTATTACGTACGAACATTATAGAACGATCTAGTTAGGCGAACCTCGTAACACATCGGTAACAATAAAGAGAAGCCAAAAAACTTGCTCCATTATGGAACTGGCATAAAAGCTTGATAATTAATGAACTACCAGCAAATAATTAGTCGGTTAATGCATTTTTAAAGCATTAGTGGAAGAACATAATTTTGATCCCTAAAATGCAGGAACATGTTAAAAATGGTCCCCGTGTACTAGAAAAGACTACATTGGGCTATTTTTTCCTCACCGTATCATTGTTGAATCAGCCCATAATGTTATTAAAGTAACTCAGACTGGAATTAAGCGTGCATGAAGCTCGTATCCCTTCAATGGGGAAAAAAACCCATCCTATGAGCGAAAGAAAAAAAATTCCAATTATGGAAGTTACTCAGACGCAACCGGTTGCTTGGCGAATTGGATATAAAACGTAATAACTTATTTGAGAATAGTTAGATTTATTAAAAGATAAATTTTAATTTTGCCCTAATAATGATTTGAGGTTAAATTTACAAATCTTTTTTTTTTTTATAATATAGTTTTATAATAATGTACAATTTATGTTATCCTGTTCTGCGTATATCCATTCTTCATCATTTCTATTATTAACAAATGAGAATTGTATGATATGTATTTCGGTGTGCAGTTAACACCTTTTGTGAAAGTTGATTCTCTGGTTTCGAGGTTAAGTGGAATTTTTCTTTCATACAAACTATTGCTAATAGTCATGTTCAGAATACAATTCCCTGTCTCGTAATACACAGGGCTTAATTCAGTCTCGGATTTCTATATACTGCCATGCATTATGGGAAACGTTATCCAGATCTGTTTCGATCTATATCGAATTGTCATCAGCGGGAAGAGACATCATAATAGGATGAGGTCTAATGCTATTACAATATGTGAATTCAAACCAAATTTTTAGAAAATAGAAGAAACTAGTGGCGCCACCTGTTGTATCTTTTTATAGTCGAAAGCGGCAACCTTCATTAGTGTTGTATCGACTGTTAATGACATTTGTTTCGTAAGAAGCCGAGTTATAGTGCCAAGAGTGACAGTGTGTTTTGACAAACGGTCGGAAAATGAGTTTCAAACAGAGAGCTGCGATTGACTTTTTGTGTTAAACTTGGTAAACGTTTTACCGAAACGCATCAAAAAGCATACGCATCAAAAAGCCCTTACTCAAGTGGTTTACGAGTGGTTTAAGCGATTTTTAAGTGGTCGTGAGACGCTGGAGGACGACGAAAAGTCGGACAAAAACTGAACTGAGCGAAGTCAACATCCTAAACGTGCGTGATTTCTTCGAAGAAAACCCGAAATCGTCCGTGAGATTGATTGAAGATTAATTGTGGATTTCAAAATCAACTGTGCACAATATTTTGACCGAGAGTTTGAATCTTTGTAAATTGAATTCGCGATTTGTTCCCTACAAGTTGACCGACGACCAAAAAATGTATCGAATTGAACACTGCAAGAACCTCGTTAAAACCGCTCGTAAAGACTCAAACTTCCTTGAAACGATCGTTACTGGTGACGAAACGTGGTGTTTTGAGTATGAGCCCGAAACAAAGCACCAAAGTGCTGAGTGAAGACCACCAGAAGAGGGACATTCGAAAAAAAGTCGCTTTGCGAAGTCAAAAGACAAGACAATGCTGATTTGTTTCTACGATTCCAAGGACATTATCCCCAAAGAATTCGTTCCGCCTGGCCAAACGGTCAATGGTGTGTTTTATCTCGAAGTTTTGAAGCGATTGATAGCCAGAATTCGTAGCGTACGGCATGAATATCGTGACGACCGACAGTTCGTCAAAACACACTGTCACTCTTGGCACTATAACTCGGCTTCTAACGAAACAAATATCAGAAACAGTTGGCACAACACTAATGAAGGTTGACGCTTTTGACAACAAAAAGATACAACAGGTGGCGCCACTAGTTTCTTCTATTTTCGAAGAGATCGGTTTCTTTTTGGACAAACGGTGTAATACTATGACACTGTTATACGAATTATGATACTGAAAATTTCTCTTTGCTTACAGTTGTCTGAAGTAAAGAAGAAAACAATAATATAATATTTGCTAAATATAATTTACTTTCTAACCAAGTGAAACAAAAAAAAAAAAACTGCTAGAATTAAAACATGGAATGTTGATTAGAAATTGGAGCAAAATTGATGTGATTTTTCTCCAATGATTGAAACGAAAATAGTTTCATCAAATCTCACGAAGATTTTCAGTAATAGAATGTATTATGGAGTACGACATTATATTGTGTTCTTGTCCACATATTTTGTGAGTGTTGCACATGATCATGTTCTTAATGTTGCAATATTGAAATCGCTGTTATGCTCATAAATCATCCTCTAAGGAGAAAGCTTGCCATTAGATTAAAGAGTATCAAGAGTATCGTATGCTAATTAAAATGATAAATGGCCAAGGGATCCTTCAAGTTTTGCAGTGTAATGTTTCGAACCCTGCCCCGGAAAAGGACCTTGTTGCTTTCTGCCATATAATAACTGTTGTTTGCAGATAATATTCAAGATAATCGCTATTTTTATGACATTTTACTTTAAGTGTCAACTACACATTATGTAGATGTGCATCTAATAATAGACACGAGTTTTGTCGGTCCTGAGATGCAAATAATCATCATAATCATCATGGTTTGTGTTGTGAGATTACAACAGCAAAATATTTGCCCTCACTTGTGGATAAAAAAAAATAATGCTGACAAAATTAATATTTTATCAATAGTTTCTGTAATAATTTCTTATTCGATTCCATAATAACTGTTTATGCAGTTGATAAATGTTTGAACTTCAGTAAAGAAAATTAAAATGATCATTCTTCTTAATTTTCATCAATTGCATTTGTCTGTGTATTTGTTTCTCAATTATATAAGTACTTCTTTGATATTTTTCAAGAGTAATTTGCATTGAAATTCTCTGTAATAAATTGTTTCCGGACGGCTAATAACTTGCTAATTATTTTGGAACTATTCATTAAAACGACTTTCGTTCTAATGGGATTTACATCGCTTATTGAAAGAAGTCAAAATTGACAAATGTCTAATAGCGATTGTCTTCAGAATTAATTATAAGGAAATGGAAATGTATGATAAATATACAGGCTTTATTCTTCTTCTAAATTTGATTAAACTGCAGCCATTAAAAGCAAGGAACAAAACAGCTGGTTTGATTTGCTGAATAAATAGTGTCCCCACTCTCAAACATGCTGGCTCTGAGTTCGTGCTCCATACCACTGTATGGTAGTTCTTCATCGCCAGGTGCACGGCGGTGTGTTTGACTACTGGTGAACTTTCTCATAGGCCTGAAGTGGCTTAAGAAAATTCCATATTTGGTATGTAGATTCCATATTATATTATATGCTCCTTATGGTTTCGCATGTTTACCTGGCATATTAATCACCTTGGTGCAGTCTCACTGAACGCTGTTGCCAATTAAGTCGCCGTCATCGTATGTTACGCTTTCGCGAAGGCCTACACATTTTACCACGTAAGCTTCCATAAGTTCGTTGCTCCTTATTCCCGGTAGTATCCCATGTTTGTCGAAGCGTGTGTTCACAGGGATCGGTTTGCCTGCTTTGCGGGAGGAAAACCCCACGATAAACTGGGGAAAAACCCTGCCGTCCACGCCCAAGACCGGCTAACTGGGCTCCTAAGCTCCTCACGCCATCGATGGGAATCGAACCTAGGACACTCCTTCCCCAGGCTTGCGAAGTGCATAGCCACTCGGCTAACCGTGCGGGAGCCAATTCAGTACGTAGATTTATACTGACCATTCACCATCAATCTGAAGAACACAGTTCGTCTGGAAATGGTTACAGGGACATATAACGACTTTATTTTAAGTTTGACTCCTTCATTCAATGGTCTTGATCCAGTAAATGAACAATCATGTTCATTTACTGGATCGTTGTAAATATTCATCATTGGGAGTAAGTTACTTACTGAGCATTTCTGGAATCTTGGAATGCTCCTAAACACCCATAGTGGTCCAACAGGGTATCTTTGGTGGGTGTCCACAATATATTGACCACTCAGTTTATGCGCATTCTATTGCCAAAATTATATGCACATCCCAATTTTTCCCTCGAATATAGTGAATAAACAAAAATTATACTGTACAGCAAGATATAAGAGTATCGCACAGGCAACTTTTGGCGTTGATGGAAGAGGATAAGAGATTGGTGAAAAGAGTTCAATCCTTCTGTCGTGTAGCAGTGGGTTTTCTCAAATAGCAGTTCAGGGCATCCACCAATGCTTCTGTGCCAGCACTACCTTCCCTGAATTCTGTTAAATTCGATGTCTAAGTAATCCGCAAAGAATTCAAACTTCGTCTCAAACAATCCTGAGGTTTGAGATGAGTATTACACACAGCTCGATGCGATCGGATAATATACCACTCTAAAACCATAGCACAAAGTAACAAATCTCCCTACATGCCCTTCATATAAGATGAATCGTCTGGAGCTGGCAGAGTGTATTTTCTCATCTGACAATTATAGTGATAGACTTATGATGAGAAATTTCTTTTCTTGGTTCGATCTATTACCCTTTGATGGAGTGTCTGGAAAAATGCACAGTAAATGTTAAATTCTATACAATTCTGTTCAATAATCTGCTGCGGTTGTTCCAGTCTTTGTCATTACAGGAGATCATATTGCAATGGCTATAATGATATGGGTTGGAAATAAAAATGCAAATATTAGACTGGATATCAGCTTAAGCTGATCTATAGAATACCTTGGAAAGAGTGAGAAAATCAACTGAGACCGACTCCATGCTCAAACTTAACTGCAGCTACTGACTGCCGCTTTGGCAGAGTACTGAACTTATGTGTATTTGTTCATCATTCAGTTAGTAAAACGTTCTATTCTTGAGGCGATAGTTAAAAATGGTTAAACGTTTCCAGCCATATATGATGATTTGTTAAAGTAAAATGTTTGTAAAGCACTCAAATATTCGTGCAGGTTTTGCATCAGCATGGTTAAACTATATATAATTAACATAATTAGAAATTATTCTTAAAGTTAATCAAATCTGGTTGTTTCATTCTGTTTATTAGGGATTTTTAGGAGCAGCAGAAAGAGAATATAATTTTTTCTACATCACACACTGCTAACCACAAAATACCTTGTGGACATTTTGGGGTTGTTTCTCAAGTCTTTAGACAGAGATGTTTCTGTTTATATATCGAATAGTATGTAGTCTCCATGGCGACCAGTTCTCCAAAGTTAACAGAGAAAATGAGGCGATTATAATCATCTACATTCCTTTAGAAGCGTGTATCTCCTAGAAGCCATAAACTCCATGCAAATAGTTTCTTCTACCATGGAAACAATGAACTGGGCTCGTATTCCCCAACCTAAAAGAGCTTAGAACTCAAAAGTTTGAAGAAAACTAATACGATGTATGCTCTCTATACATGTTTGGGCTCTTAGGAGGGACAATTAACAACGGCATGTAAGAAAGAGCATATTTAACGAGAGTATGGTGATTTTTTACGCATGATGTATATTTTCAATAATAATAGACGGAGATAAAAACTTTTGCCTTATGACAATTTAAAGGATGAGATAGTTAAGTCGGTAATGAAAGATGATTACCAATAGTCAGCAGGCAAGAAAATATTCACATAAAGTACAGTAGATGAGTACTAAAACAATCCAATAGTAAACGACATTTGTGTGTCTGTTCTAGCTGATCGCTTAACTGAAGATCCTTCACAGGAGTCTTCTTTGGAAGAGACATAGACTGATCAGTAGTCGAAAGAACACGTACCGCTTGTCAAATAAGAAATGCATGGAATCTAATAGTAGGTGTTGTGTACTAGCACGCCTTTGGTAAGAAACAAAACGAAAAGAAAAGCTGGAAAACAAGGGCAGACACCTTTTTGTGAAACGAATACGATAAAGAGCAGGTTCAAAGAAAAATTCCATAACAATACATCATTATGGCAGGATCACATTGAGCAGGCGCAGTACACGCGTGACGTTATCTGTTCTGTGATTTTTTTTCCTAAGAGAAAGATCAGTCTGATGTGTAATGAAGTGGATGGATATTTTATGGTTAACTATATTACAAAGCCGCAAAGAAGATGGAATGATTAAAAGAAAAGTAAAGATAGGTGCTTCATGACTATTGACATCAAACATGAAAAATCTTTTGAAAGGTTCAAGGGCTGCTCGGACATATTTTTCTGATAAGAAGACTATTTCTATGTCAGACCTTTTGAAGTGTCTTTTTTTAAGTAGTGCACTAATAATGCAACCATGCTGAAGAATATGTGTCTCACGTGTTACTGATTACATTAGGAAACTCCTTATATATTCATTTGTGCAAACATCGATCATCTATGATGTGGTTCCATGAAAAGTCATCGAAAAAACAATTAATTGAAAGACAATTGATCGAAAAGGCAATTCATCGAACAACAATTCGTCAAAAATTTAATTCACCGAAAAATGTAACTAAAATTTCGTTAAATTGATCCATCCAAAGAGGAATTCCTGATATCATTTCGAAACTATTTTTCGAAAATGTTATGATAAAATTGATCCATTTAGAACCTAAACCGAATCGTGCAGACATCTTCTTGTACCGACAGCTTCTACTAATTCCGATAAGTCAGGGAGTTATTGTAATGCATAATTTGGAAATACACGTGATTTCTTTGTCGCCCCTATAATATAGCTGAACGGAAAACTGGAACGGTTCGACATTTTCTTGTAAAAGTTTCAAATAGCGAATCTGATTCAGATTCGCTATTTCAAACTTTTATTCCTCCCATAATAATACTATTTGAATTATTATGGGATGAATAAAATTCATCCCATAATAATTGCTGTATTGAAGTGGCGTATTACTACTAGCAACAACAATAATAATAATGGAGTCTGCGTAGGCTGGGCTTTTCCTCCCGGAAACAAAGAAATCAGTCCCATGAACAGACATGAAACAGTTATCGGACAAGAAAGACAATAAGAAACCATATTGTTCTATAATTATTCCCTATTCAAGTAGCTTTGCTATCTCACTCTGCACGGTTCAGTATTTGTTCTAAATGGATCACTTTTATCAAAACATTTTCGAAAAGTTAAAAATTTCGGTGAACTGTTTTTTCTATGAATTGGATTTTGACGAATTGTCGTTCGATGAATTGTCTTTCGATTAATTGCCTTTTCGATGAACTCTCCGGATACCGTTTGGTGTTTACCTATGGATAGCAGTTACCCTTTTCAGGAATATAAAAAAAAGAGGGAACCAAAGACGTATGGTTTCCGCTCCAGGAACTGTACTTCTTTCGCTAAAATGGGCAAAGTCACAAGAAGAACGTGTTTCAACAGCCAAAATATGGTCGCTTCATAATCTTCATTATTATGTTGACAATAATTTAGAGCAATTTAATCCAACTCGATCCAGAATATTAACTGTAAATTACGCTTTTTGAGCTGTTCCTTTGTGTTTCTTTTTTTTTTTTTTAATAAAACATTTTTTTTCTTTCATTTTTTCTTCTTTCCTAAACTACATATTCCATACTTGAAAACAAGACACTCCTTTGGAATCTTTAAAGAATTAAAATAGTTTGGTTTAAATGAATATTATTTCAAGTAATCCTTTCTATTGATTGACTAAAGTCATTGGTCGGCAATGCCAATAAGCGTAATCCTATCTTATGCAGTGCAGACGAAAAGATCGATAGTACGTTTCCCACCAACGTTGTGGTTAGAAATAACGGCAGCTGCACCTTCATACCTCCGGGGATCTTCAAGAGCACGTGCAAGATTGACATCACCTGGTTTCCGTTCGACGACCAGAAGTGCGAAATGAAGTTTGGTTCGTGGACGTACGATGGCTTCCAGCTGGACTTACGATTGGCCAGCGAAGATGGTGGAGATCTGTCAACCTACATAACGAACGGAGAATGGGACTTGATTGGTGAGTAGTTCCCGCATTTCGCTCTTCTGTTATCCTTTAAATGGAACATCATAAGATGGATTAAGATTTTTTATAAAAATTTTACAAAAAAGAAAGAAGTTATAAGTATCATTATTGCATGTTATTTATTGCCTTCCCTTGTAAAGCAAAATAAAAGGGTCATTTTTACTACTTCCGATTCGATGAGGGCCACATCACATGTTTCCGGTGGATGTTTATATTCATCTTCCATGTGTGTATTGACAAGTGTACCGTTAAGAAAAAGAAAAATGGCGACACCATTCAAAGTGACGTGTGTCCATTGTTAAGGGAAATCACGTGCAAACGAAGCATTTGATTGGCCTGCTGGGAGAACTAGTCGGAACTCGCTTAATTTGATTAATTAAAATTGCTTTGGAGTGAGCTTCGTTCTACTTTGATTTGTTTGCTTCGGATATTCCTCCTATTATAAATTATTATGTACATACATTCTCTGATGAGTGCGCAGCTGTAATTTGATAAGATTCGTGGTAAACATTTTTATTTCAGTTTAAATAAAATATCAGTATTACTTAACCTAGAATCTAATTCGTTAGTTGAGAGGCTTTTAAAACAGTTGTTAAATACTAAGCATTAACAACATAAAACGAGTTATAGTTTTTCTACACCCTCTGTCCAAAAAGAAACCGAACTTTTGAAATTAGAAGAAACTAGTGGCTACACCTGTTGTATACTTTAGTTGTCGAAAGCGACAATCTTCATTAGTGTTGTATCAACTGTTTATGACATTTGTTTCAAACGAAGCCGAGTTATAGTGCCAAGAGTGACAGTGTGTTTTGAAGAATGGTCGGTCGCCACTATATTCATGCAGTACGCGACGAATTCTCGCCATCAATCGCTTCAAATCTTCGAGATAAAACTCACCATTGACCGTTTGGCCAGGCTGAACGAATTCTTTGTGGATAATGCCCTTGGAATGGTAGAAACAAATCAGCATCGTCTTTACTTTTGACTTCTTCAAGGGACTTTTTTTTTTTTTTTCGGATGCCCCTCTTCTGGTGGTCTCCACTCAGCACTCTGACGCTTTGTTTCGGGCTCATACTCAAAACACCACGTTTCATCACCAGTAACGATCATTTCAGGGAAGTTAGAGTCCTTACAAGAGGTTTTATTGAGGTCCTTGCAGTGTTCAATTCGATACCTTTTTTTGGTTCGGTCAACTTGCGGGGAACAAATCGCGAATTCAATTTACGAAGGCCCAAACTCTCAGTCAAAATGTTGTCCACAGTTGATTTTGAAATCCCCAATTCATCTTCAATCAATCTCACGGACGATTTCGGATTTTCTTTGATGAAAGCACCACGTTTTTGATGTTAGCTTCGCTCAGTCCAGTTTTTGGATGTTCTGGCTTTTCATCGTCTTCAAGCGTCTCACGACCACTTTGAAATCGCTTAAACCACTGGTAAACTTGAGTACGTGATAAGCATTCATCACCGCATGCTTTTTGAAGCATTTGATGCGTTTCCGTAAAACCTTTACCAAGTTTAACACAAAAGTCAATCGCAGCTCTCTGTTTGAAAATCATTTCCGTCAAAACACATTGTCACTCTTGGCACTATAACTCGGCTTCTAGTGAAATAAATGTCATAAGCAGTTGAGACACCACTAATGAAGGTTGCCGCTTTCGACAACAAAAAGATACAACAGGTGGCGCCACTAGTTTCTTCTGTTTTCGAAAAGTTCGGTTTCTTTTCGAACAGAGGGTGTATACTCTTTTTAATGGATCCCTGAGGGTGATTTATCGATGTCCAGCAATTGTGTCCAATAAGAATCACTGAGACCTGCAAGATTGGATGCAAATGGTAAAATATCCCTGTAAAAAGAAAAAATAGAATTGGGTGTCGCCATTTAGTCCATTGCATAAGTGGCCATTGATCAAATTAGTCTCTCTCTCTCTCTCTCTCTCTCTCTCTCACACACACACACACACACATGCAACGTGCAATCTCATATACGTACACAATTTTTTTTATTATTATTAAACTATAACCATTCATTGTTAAATAAGGTTTTCATCAATCTTGCTTAATTAACGTTAAGCAAGATTGATGAAAATGACAGTCGATATCAGTAATTGTTCGCATGGTTCTAGTCCCAGTCCATTAAACATGCATCAAAACCTCTTTCTTTTCTCCTTTTTTTGGGGGAGGCATAATATTGTTGCTAGATTCAAAGGTGGATTGTAATGCTGTCGCCTGGCTCAGTCAGGAGTTGATTCCAGAGTTGGTGGAAGAGATCAAGCGTGTTGTTCTGCTGTGTTAATGGTACTCATAGAGGATATGGTTTCTCATCTTTGGTTTGAAGACTGTAAGCATGTGATTAGTTGCCTCTTAGTTGGGGAGTTGTACTATCTGCTCGTGTACTAAAGCGATGGTTACAGAACCATGGTTTCTTGATTGCACGGGTATAAGATTGAAATATTCGTCTGAATGAAGACAAATGCTGGATTGTTCTAGATCGGTGGCAGAAGAAACGTTTTTCTGAAAGACCAACGTATAATTAGCATTCAGGCTGAGAATTTACTGAGGCATTGATTGTTCAATAAGTACAAGATCTTAGGATCATTCTTCAAATGGTTATAGGCATCGATATTTAAATATGAAGAAAAATCTCTTCTTTCCTTTTTTACACACTTGTGATGGGCGGCTAATGCTGGATTGGTGAAATAGGACACGGATGTTGTTTTCACGGAGATGATAATACTCGTGGACAAGACGACTTCTCACCTTTTGCTTGAAGACTATAAGCAGAGAGGCAGCTGCCTTTCTCGATGAGGGTGTTGTGCTAACTGCTTTTATATGATGAAGATAAAAAAGTGTATACCACTACTATCACAGTGATGAAGACATAGTAACCGAACGAATAGTTGCTAGACAATGCATGCACAAAGTTAAAATATTCTTCGTTGGAATAGAGCTAAAGTGAAAATCGGTCAGTTGTTTGCAAAGTACTTCAAATAGATGCGACGAAATGCTTTCTGTTGTAGAGAGAGAAATTCTCTGATAATTCAGAGTTAAATTTGTATAGTATATTAGGGATCTTCTCCCCTCTTCTTTTTAATTGTTTTCTGAAATGTGCCATAGATGAAGCACTTCATGAATGTGACACTGGAATAGTAGTTGGCGGACTAAGAATAAATAACTTACGTTTTGCAGACGATATCGATCTTCTGGCAGAAAGGGAAGAAGAATTACAAGAGATAACCAGCTGTGTTTTCGGAACAATAAAAAAATATGAATTATACATAAACCTACAAAAAACAAAAACAATCATAACTTCAAAATCAGACATTGAATTCTTAAAGATACAAATTGGCAATAAGCAAATTGAGAATGTAAAGAAGTTCACATATCCAGGAAGCACGTTGAGTCAAGATGGTCGTTCAAAAACCAACATTAAATAACGAATTGCTAAGGCAACTGTGGCCCTACAGAAGTTAAAACCGTTCTGGGGAGGTAACAGAAAAGCAATCACAACCAGACTAAGACTAATTGACACCCTGGTGAATTCTGTCCTCTTGTATAGTTGTGAGGCCTGGACTTTATTGAAGGAAGATGAGAGGAGACTCCTGTCTTTCAAAATGAAAACTTACAGAAGACGTTTGAGAATTCCATATACCGCTAAAGAAACCAATGAAAATGTCCGAAAACTGATTGGAATGTCATTAGCCCTCTTCACATGAAGACATGTGAAGAGGGCTAATGACATTCCAAAGCAAGCACCAGGAGGAATCGTTACGGGATCAAGGGTTAGGGGCTGACCTCGATTAAAATGGACTGATAACATCAAAAAATGGACAAATTCCTCTCTTTCTCAACTGACATCAAGAACAAGAGACCGAGATGATTGGAGGAGGCTAACCAAGAATATCCGCTACCAGCCATGAGTGACCCAACGGTACATTTAGGACTACGGGAGAGAAAGAATATTAGGGACGGGGAGAGCGTTATGCCACATAAACACAGGTAGATAGATAGATAAAGAGAGAAAGAGAGAGAGAGAGAGAGAGAGAGAGAGAGAGGAACCCGTCTGTTTCGAACCGAGTTAGTAAAATTCTTAAGCTTAATTTGAAACCCATGATGACAATGATTAACAATTCCTACAATCTCTTTGTACAGAATAATGCAGATATTTCATTCATTTTTTTATTTCGTTCGTTCTTCTTAAGTATACGTTACTTTAATACTTAAGAAATGCCAGTTAGACAGTTCCGTGGTATTCTAATAAACCTTATTATGTCGAAGAATTCATTTTGAACTGATTCGTTTAAGGGTAGTTAAGTCTTCGCATCGAAGCGATACACTTCATCTCAAAACGCTTTCAAACATCTTACGATAGAGCTTGATGTTCCTAATTAGATTGCTACTTAGATGTAGGCGCAATCTAATAACCCCCGTATGGAACACTGGGCACTGCACTACAGATTTTGTTGTTTGCATCAGCTGTGCGTTCCACTCACCCGTGGAAATTGATTTTAAGAATTTAATTTTGTCTCCAGGAATGTTCCTTCGAAAATTCTTTATTCTAAATATTTAATTTTAATTTTCAAAACGTTTCAAAAACTTTAAATGTTTCAAAAAGTTGAATTTGATTAATTCACTATAATGCTAGTAAATAAATGATGAAAGAAAGACATTAAAAATTCAATATAATTTAATAAACTACGACATTTCCTTCAATTTGATTCGTTCTCTTTCTAACTAATGCATTATAGAGTTATCTCGATTGTCTGCTTGTATAAAAAAAAAAAAAGAAAAATTATTGTAGGCAAGAATATCGGTGAGAATAAACCACAAATTAAAGCAATCTACAATGAACTGAATGTAAACTATGTGCAAGAAAGAAAATTTTACAATTGAATTCCTAACAATGAAAGTATTGTTGAGGTTGTGATTGTTTATAGTAACAGATTCCAATAACTGAACTACACGTAACAAAGAATATTATATCCAGAAATTCTCATAATAAAACCATTGTTATATGCGATTGTCAATAGCTTTTAATTCGATTATCTGTAAATTTACAGATACTCTTTGGCGAAAACACATTTGTATATGTTTTCGCCAAAGAATAAACACCTCATAGGGAAAGCTTCATATCTTGTTTTTATAATTTAGCATTTGATTACTGCTTTACAATCTAGTTGTATTGTTAAAAAGCAGTAAGTGTAAGTTGATTAATTTTGAGTTTCATAAATTAAAAAATGACTATAAATCTTTATGTATTTTACACTTAAAGTTCTTAAAGCTAAACACTCTCAATTTTTTCCTTCTCTATACATAAAAATCTTCCTCAGGCTCCATGACGTTCAACAAATGATGCACTTTTTGTAAAAGAAGACTATTCACTTATTTTAACAGCATTTTTGTAAACTCCGTATACGCCTTATGATTCATTATTACTCAGGGAAGGTTCTGGAGTAATTTATTTATTTTTAATATACTATCTGTGTAAACAAGATGACAGACCATAAGAGAATCTTTTCAAGAAAAGGAATTATAAATGCGAAAGATGCCCGTGGTTAAAAAAAAAAAAAAAAAAAAAATAGAGTCTCTCTCAAGAATATGAATAATGAATGGAGAGAAGCCCCGTTTTTTGCGCCTTAATTTGTCAAGAATAAAACGAACACATTAATTAGATACCTTCGGCTTCACGTAAAAAGGTTTATTTAGATTTTTTTTTTTTTTGTAATTATTTTTGTGAAGGATATTAATCTCTTCATCTGTTACTGCATTTGAATTCCTTTTCATAAGAACAAAAGCGAGGGGGTTTGCGAACCTCATAACTGTTGGATGTAGCGTCAAAATATGATTTTGGATTTCTCCGTACATTCGGTTATATCTAAGAGTACGTTTGTCCGACTTGAATGTACAAAGCCAAATGGATTCCGCGTCGCCTTGCATATCTGATGATTTTTTTATTCATTTCATAGAAAAAATATTTCTTTTAATTTATTCAGGAATGCGTTATTTTGTGAAATGTTCATGAAAATAATACCACAGGAAAAACTTACTTTAAAAATATGATTATAAAATCGAAGCATCTTATCTTGTATTGTTCAAAGGATTTTAATAAAGATATTGTTGGTTTGCTGTATATCAGTAAACTAACTTTTATTCTGGAAGCCTCTTTTTAAAAGCGAGAGATAATTGGATAACAATTTTGATGGTATAACCCTTAAACTAATTTACCGAAGATGAAGAATAATTATCTTAATTTTGACTTCTGCGTCCATTATTTTTTTATATATATTTTCTAGTCGATCGGTTTATTTAATGTATGAATTTCTCTGGCCCTTCCTTCAAATATCAATTGTTTAGCACGTAATGAAAGTATAGTGCATTTCCCCTATAAAGGTGGTTTTTATTTCATTTAAACTTCATTTTTCATGACTATCTACATATAACCACGTATAATTATGATTATTTTATAACGTTAGTTAATTGGAGACTATCAATCAGTACACTGTGATTCAACAATGGGATATGGAAATCATTGTTGAATCACAGTCGTTATTTATTCAACAATGATTTCCATATCTCATTGTTAAAAAATCAGTCGCGATTTATTCAACAATGATTTCCATATCCTATTGTTGAATAATATTCCTTATCAATCACTGAGTAATGAGTAGGCAAGAAACCTATTTTTTTGAATTATTTTTAATTTTTATTTGTTGTTATAAGAAACTGTCTAGTTATTGATTGTTATATGACTACGTAGATTATCCAATTTTGTAATCATGTTTATCGCCTCTTACATTTACATTTAATTAGGATTGAGAATTCTATTTATTAATCCTATAACTTATAAAAACCGTTTATTAACTATTACACTTAATAATAGGTGTTATTGAAACAATACCATTTCCAATTAATAAACACTCAACACCTTGTTTTGTATTTTCCCAGTGATGGCCGTCAATTACTTGGAATTTTCTGATTTATTATTAATCCACTATAAAATCTCTCTTTTTTTATGCATAAAATATCGAAGGGGTGATTTAAAGCTTAGTGAGGTTGCTCTTGTTAGACCCGTAAAAAAATCAACGCACCCAAAAAAAAGGATGAAAAATTAATACCGGAAGGCTAATTTTATGGAACATCATTTATCACGTGGCAATTGTTGTAGCTTAGCAACGAGAGAAAAAAGGGATTTGTGTATTAAGGAAATAACACAAATTAAAAATTCCGGCATTAATGACGTATAGATCGGTCACACGACTAATGCCGACATGCTCGCGCGATTAATGAGGGCGCATGCAGATTTTGTAAAAGGCACTTCAGAAAATTAAATAAATTTTCTCCAGTGGTTGAAAATTAAGGCCTTACGAAAACCGCATTTCTTAAAATGATAATTTCATATTATTCTATTTATCACAGATTTACTGACGCATTTAATTAAAAAAATAAATGAGTAAATAATTGAATATCAACTAAGGTTGGGAAACGAGTCATAAATCGATATGATTTGATCCTATAATTTTTTAATTATTACAAAGAAAAATTAGTAATATATTTATATATTTTGATAATCAAAGGTATATTTGAAGGCGTTTCCAATCAGCGGATTTTTTTTCTTTTATTTCGGCATTACGATTTATTATTATTATTATTATTATTATTATTATTATTATTATTATTATTATTATTATTATTAAGACAGACTTATAGGAAGTCAGAGACTCATCGAGGGAGGCCACATACAACACACACCAGCTATCATACTTATTCTTCAATTCATTCACACTGCTTGCACTAACAACTTCTAATGGCAATCCATTCCAATCACGCACCACCCTCAGAGAAAATCTAGGCCTCATCTCCTTCTTGGCGGCATTCATTCTCAACTTCCAAGAATACGATATTCTCTTTTCTCCACCAGCCATAAATTGAACAATTCCATCTACTGAAATCCTGTATGACCCTTTCAGAAGTTTGTAAGTCTCAATCATATCACCCCTCTTTCTTCTGTCTGCTAGTGTCTACAGTCTACAAATTCTCAATCTGTCTTCATGATCAGTATTCCATAATCGTGATATTTTCAACACTCTTCTTTGCACTCTTTCCACTGAATCAGAATCACAATGGAAACCAGGAGACCAGACCTGCGAGCAGTAGTCCAAGTGAGGTCTCATCAAGGCCTTGTAAAGAGGCAAAATAGCATCCTTATCTTTACATGTGAACGTTCGTTTCAGCATTGAAATTATCTTTTGAGTTATATTTGCAATCTTTGCCACATGGCCCCTAAATTTCAACTTCCTATCTATTAACACTCCAAGATCCCAAGCCTCATAGGTAATCATGCCGAAGTGAATGACTTTACACTTACTGACATTGAACTGACTCATTTTCCCAAGCCCACAATTCCAGCTTATTAAAATCATTCTGCAAATACTGCATATCAGCGGCATTCATGATTACCCTGCCTATCTTTGCATCATCAGCAAATAGCTGTATGTCGCTTGTCAAATCCTTTCCAACATCATTAATGTACAGATTGAATAACAGTGGACCAAGCACTGATCCTCGTGGTACACCACTTGTTACCTTAAACCTTGCAGACTCAGATCCCACGTAAACCACTTTTTGATATCTGTCAGTCAGCCATCTTCTTATCCATGCTAATGTTGTATAACCCAAACCCATTTTCTCAAATTTATGCAGCAGTCTGTCATGTTGTATTCTGTCAAAAGACTTAGCAAAATCCAAAAGTATCACGGAGTATCCATTCCCCTCGTCTAGTTCAGTGGTAACATTGTCATAGAATGTGAGCAAGTTGCTAAAAGATGACCTTCCCTTAGTAAACCCATGTTGCTCATTGCAAGTAGAGATTCACTGTTAACCCATTTCTGAATGTGAGCCTAACCATTTTTTCCAAAATCTTCACCACCACTTCTGAGATACTGATTGGTCGATAGCTGGACACATCGGCCTTTGCACCGCCCTTGTGCATTGGAATTATCATACATTCTTTCCATTCCTGCGGAATCTTCCCTGTTCTGAGATTAAAATTATATATCCTGGTCAAAGGAACAGCCAGTTCAGCTGAACGCTCCTTTAGCACCGTGCTGATATCCCATCATTCCCTGTTGCTGAATTCTAATTCAGTTTGGGCAACAGCTCTAATACCTCCTCTTCACACACTTGAGTTTCTTCAGAAGAGGTAGCAGTGAACTCAATGTAGCATATACCAGTTTCATAGCTTTTAGGAAAATGGCCACTCATTAGTTGAACAATCTCTTCCGCATCTGTCACTCTCTTTTTCATTCTTCCTTTTACTTGCAGCACATTGATAGAACTCTTGTAAGTTGTCTTATCTTGCAGTCTTGACTCTTCTGGGCTGTGCTTATAAGCAGCAGGCTTATAATAAAATTTAACAAGCTTTGCTCTTGAGTTCCGTCTGTCACATGCTGCTTGAGGAAGTTCTCCCAGAACAGCTCAATCACTGCTCAATCAATATTTGGATAATCAAAGTCTCCCATTATGATTGCTCTTTTTGAGCTCATTTGTCCATTTGGTGATGAATTTTTTCATCACAAGCAACTGATCCACCAGGTCTGTAACAACACGTCCATCTCACACGAGATGGCTTGAAATTCACTGCCATATGAAATACTCTTACTAGTACTACAATCATAGTTCTCAACACCAACTGAATTCAAATCATCTGATATCATTAGCAGCCCGCCCTCTCCTATCCTGTCTATCCTTTCAAAAAATATTGTACTCTTACTCTCGATACCAGTTAGTATGTGTGATTCTGATAACCAGGTCTCATTAATGCCTAAAATCTGAGGTCCCAACACGTTGACCAATGCAATAAACTCTACTTTCTTAATTTCTCACACTCATACTCTTATCTGCAGTCTACATAACACAGTTGGACAACTTGCAGATCTCCGTTCTTCTCTAGTGCCTTATACATGTAGACATATTTACACATATTTGATGGGTCCAAACCGACCGAACACAAACCCGAAATCGTTCTCTCTTCTTTTCAACATTTCCATGACAAAGTGTGGGATTACTATCTAGATATGATAGTACTGAGTTAAGGAGGGCGATGATAACAAATGATTTCACGCGCAGGCTATGTAGAAGATAGGGATATGAGTTTTTAGACGTGTGAGGTGTGTTTGATGGCAGAGATGATTTGTATGAGAATGATGGCCTGCACTTGAATTCATTTGGCATCAGAAACCTGGAGAAATTACTTCTTGGTATGACACCCAATGCAGAGTGAGGGAAACTAGATCATCAACGGAGGAATGGGAAAAATGTGTGTGAAAATTCAGTATGTGAATGTCTTTGAATATGGTTATCAATGTGAAGAAGGGGTGGAAAAATCTGCTTTGTGTTTGGATCTTTTAAGTATGCCTGAGGAGGGAAAAGAAAATATTCTAGACAAAGACCAAATAGATTGCATATCTAATTATAAGAATACGCTAGCTGGTAATTTATTATGCCTATACACAAATGCCAGGAGCATTAGAAACAATTGGGTTGATTTATTGAATACGATGTGGCCTAAGACTGTTGGCATTAGTGAAATCTGGCTATCAGAATCAGATATGGTAAGTGGGATCGAGTGTAACGGGTATACTATTTTTAGGAACGACAGAAGAGATAGGAGAGGAGGAGGAGTGCTGCTAATGATATGAAATGACTAAAGTCCATTTAGGGTAGAAATACAAGAAAACAATGATGGTAACAATGTCCCATGTAGCGATTAGGTTGAGTCTATCTAGTGTGAAGTGGAGGTTAGCAAAATGAAATATATGGTGGAGTGTTGGTACAGACCTGGCAGTTCAGTTACAGGGGACGAAGAAATGCATCACCAATTTAGCCTTATGGATACCAAGCGAATGATCATTATGGATGACTTTAATTTCCCAAACGTTGATTGGGTAGAAGGGAAATCTCCTGATAAGAAAGAACAGGACTTTATTGAATTGTTAGGGGATAACTTCCTCAAGCAGCATGTGAAAGAAGGAACTCGAGGTCAAAGAGTGTTGGATTTGCTCATAGCGTCAGAAGGGATCTCTGTCAAGATTATAGCTATTTTACCACAAATTGGTGACAGTGATCATGCTGTTTTTTCTTGGGAAGCATCTACTTGTATTAAAGTTCCGATTAAATCAGGCTACATGATGAATTACAAAGCTAGAAATTATGATCAACTTAGAAGAATATTGTCTTTGGTTCCATGGTATCAGTTACCGAATGGAAACGATGTCAGCAATGCATAGGAATCGTTGGAAAAGTGCTTGAAGAAAACTGAATGTATCCCTAGTGATCGAAAAGTAAATAGGTTGGGTGTGAAATGGATGTACAGCCTTAGTAAGCTAGAGAAAGATGATGTGGAAAGACATCTTTCCACATCATCTTCTTCTAAACAAGAAGAAGATGATGTGGAAAGAGTATCGCGAGAATAAGAGTGAGAGGAGTTATGAAATATATTAAGCTCAGGCCAGAAAAGTAACGAGTATTGTGAGAAAAGCTAAAACCGAGTATAGTATGATACGAAATTGACCATGCAAGCTAAAGACAGTCCAAAAGAATTTTATCGTTATACCGCAAGCAAAAGAAAGAATGAATGTGTTCAGTTAATGAGTGCTCACTTTGCTAAGATATATCAACCAGGTGTAGGAAGCATGTTGCACAGTGCTACTGCCACGTTGGATGAAGAGTGAGAGGTTCATGAAAATGAGGTTGAAGTGTTCTTGCATAACCTGGATAAGAATTTGTCAATAGGGACAGATGGAAATTGATTGTTCAGCTGAATTGACTAGGCCTTTTACACATTTGTGTAACTTTATAAAACTTGATGTTTGTATAAATTGAGTCTCGCTCATGAATGATACCACAGGAATGGAAGGAATGTATGATAATTCCATTGCACAAGGGGTGGTGCAAAAACGGATGTGTCTAACTACCCACCTATTAGTATCTCTGGTGTGATAGTGAAGATTTTAGAGAAGTTAGTAAGAACTCGCATACAGAAATGGGTAGACAATCATTATATACTCTGCAGGGAACAGCATGGGTTTACTAAAGGAAGGTCATGTTTTAGCAATTTGCTCATATTTTATAACAATGTTACGGCAGAGTTGAATAAAATGACTGGATGCACTATCGTAATGTTGAATTTTTCTAAGGCATTTGATAGGATGCCACACGATAGGCTGTTGTGTAAACTGGAAAATATGGGATTGGGACACAATGTATTGACTTGGATCAGGGGATGGTTGACAGACAGATATCAAAAAGTAATATACAGTGGGTGTGAATCTGTTAAATTTAAGGTAACCAGTGGTGTGCCGAATGGTTCAGAACTTGGGCCATTATTGTTCAATCTATACATTAAGGACATCAATCAGGGTCTTCTATCATCAGATTTCCAATTGTTTGCTGATGATGCGAAGATAGGCAGAGCAATCAGGGATGCTACTGATATTCAGCAATTACAAAATGATTTGAATAGACTGGAAATCAGGGCAAACGAAAATGGCTATCAGTTTAATGTCAGTAAGTTTAAAGTTATGCACTTTGGTGCGATTAGAGTTCCGGGGACATATTATATTAGGGGTTATGCTACATGAAGCTGAAGAGGCAAGGGATCTTGGTGTATTGATGGATAAGAATTTAAAGTTCAAAGGTCGCATAGCAAAAGTTGCAAATACAACTCAGAGGATAATTGCTATGTCGAAGTGAACCTTGACATGTGATGATAAGGAAGTCATTTTGCCTCCTCTTTGTAAAGCTGTGATAAGATCACACCTGGATTATTGTGCGCAGATTTGGTCTCCCGGGTTCCAAGGGGATAAGAAGCTGTGGAAAGAGTGCAAAGAAGATTTACGAAGATTATATCCTGATTATGGGATTTAGATTATGATGGGGATATTGCGAGTATGTGGATTACAGACTGGTTAATAGGAGAAAGAGGGGTGATATGATGAGGTCTTTATACTTTTGAAAGGGTGTTATAGCATTTCAAATGATGAAATTTTTTGTTATATGGAAGGTGGGGAGAGAACACGGGAGCATCCATGGAAGTTAAGGTTGTTCACAGTCAAGAAAGGGGTAAGAGCTAGGTTTTTCTCCCAGAGAGGTGATTGAGTGGAATAATTTTCCCTTAGGGACAGTGAGTGCATCTACTATTTTTTTTACATATGATACATACATTAGATACATTTGTTTACATGTGATACGTACATTACATGCGTTTGATTACCTATGCTACATACTTTCTTTTTTAATCTTAGCTGAGATGTAATTTCTCAACTTTCATCCTCTATCTGAGGATAACACCAGTTAGTTATTATTTATTGGTTTGTTTGCTGTTTTGAGAAGCTACGAAAATCAAATCTATGTTTAATGAGTTTGATTTCCACTGCAGCCGTTGATTGAGAAATTCGCGCACGCACGCACGCACACACGCACACACACACACACACACACACACACACACACACACACACACACACACACACACACACACACACACACACACACACACACACACACGGTAACTTGGAATGCTTTGATGCATCGGTGAAATAATAATAATGATAATAATAAAAGGTCCATTCCTTCATGTCGCTCTTACACTCACAGTCTCACCATTCCTCCCTTTATAATTTAGTTTCCCTGACTCTCTGTGTTAGGTCTCATACCAGTTATTAGTTTTTCAAGACGGCTGATGTGAAACGCATTCGAGTATAGGCTGTGCCTCTTATACAAACCTAACATTCCCTCAAGCTCACTCCACACATCCAAAACGTTGCATCTATTCCTTCTACAAGGCCTACGCGTCGAATGGTTTGCCATCATAGCCCTTCTTTTTAATTCGAGGTAAAATACTGACGATTTTCACTTTGGCACTCTTCACTCTCGCCTTTTTCCAACATGTCCTCTCTCATACTGAGCTTGTCGCTAGTTAAGTCGCACATCAACAGCATGTTTTATTATAGAGTAGCCATACCAAATAACACGCTACATTTTACAAACACTTACTCGATTCCATTTCTTCTTGACTTACCTGATTCCGTACTATGTTGTTTCTTATTTTACTGCTTAATTTTCTTCTCTTCCCTACGTTCATTCAAACGCCTCTCGAATTTCTGTAATTCCCGCATCATCTTTAATCTACTTTATTTATGCTAATCTCTTTTCAATGATTTGAATACATTTTTAGATTAATGACAATAAATAAGTTCTTATTACGATAATTCATAAGAATAACTGTGTGTTTATTGTCTGCAAGTGATAATCTCTAAATAAACCGAAAACATCTTCTGATCACTTAATTCGCTCTGCTTTCAAATTCATCTGTTTCAGTCATGATAGGAAGATGAGATTACGTTTGGAAGTAATAATTCAAAATTGTTGAGAAGTCCAAACAAAGCAAAATGTGTGCCACATATATTTATTAGATCTAACAAGAAGGCTGTAACTGAAAATGAGAATTTTTACAACATTTTGGTTTATAATTGCAGGCGTTATACGCGACTTCCTCTAGTGTGAAAGACTTTAGTTCAGTTCTTATTATAGTGCAAGAGGGGAGGAAATTATAAGACATTTTCAACCGAAGTTAGGCGCTGCTCCGATGCCACAAGGGGTAGGTGAAGATTTTTCCACCAAGAAACGAGTTTTTCACTAAACAAAAAATGAAAACTTGCTTGAGAGCAAATACGATTTATTTCCTGTCAGTCTTTTGCAATTTTTCCGGAAACAGAAGTATAACATGTTTCTTAGAAATGAATATTGTGAAGAGGAAGTATGAATTTCATATGGCGAGTTCTCACGCGAAACAGCCAGCCTGTTCTCACGTTTTGTTCAGCGGGTTTGGTGGACCAAATTTTCTTACAAGAATTTATATACGAAATTCGAACACTTGTCCGAACCATGAAACTTTGCAAGCAAATATTTTATGTATTCAACAAGACTAACAAGAAATCCAAGAAGTTGTTTTTTTTTTCTTTAAAAGAAAATTGAGCGATCGTAAACATGAAATCTTCAACAAAACATTTTCTTTCTCAAAGTTACTTGAGACGATCATGAGATCAAGTCAATGGTTTCTTTTTGTTGAAAATAAGGAACTCATTTTAAGTACGGTGTTAATATTTACTGTTTGAGGGATATTTTAAAATAAAGCATTTCAAATATATTGTTATTTCTAAGAGAACTGCAATCGGTGTGTTGAGGCGTACACGATTTCCAATGCAACAATCTGGTTTCTGCCACGAAACCAGATTGTTGCACTGGAAATTGTGCGTAACAGTACTGCGTAAAAAAAAGAGAGGTATTGCGTAAAGGGGGGGGGGGATATAATTATTTAAACCGAAGTGGGAGACAAACAGATATTGACTGAACTTCCGAATTGGATTAAACAAAAGTAAATAAACCTATCAATTACAAAATTCCAAGAAATATAGTCCTTTTTGAAATAATACTAATACAGATCTCCGTGTGTGTGTGTGTGTGTGTGTGTGTGTGTGTGTGTGTGTGTGTGTGTGTGTGTGTGTGTGTAATTTTGGAGCAGCTGGTAACTGTCTGTGGAGAGCAAGGTGTGCTGTTTATCTAGCGCAGTGCTACTACTCAACCTGAGGCAATAAAGGTCTCATTCGACAATTTCATTTTATTGAAGGAGAGCAAAAAGAGAAGACAGAAGATCGGAGGTTGGAAAATTAGCGTGTTATATCCCTTATCAATAACACGTTCGGTATTAAATAAAATCTGAAGCTTGAATGTATTATTTGAGTAACACTCACAGAATAAGTTTAAAGGTTTTTGACTCAATCAAATAGTTCTGATAAGCCTTTAGATTAGATTCAGCTAGTAGAAAAATAAAAGATGCCACTTCTGTAGAATTAAGTGTACAGTTGGAAACTTCCACATACGGCTCTATCTCGCCATAGTTATAATGCGTAAGGACTGTGGCCTTCGCGCGGTTAGCCTAGTGGCTATGAGCTTCGCAACAGTATGCCTGTGGCAGGAGTGTTCTAGGTTCGATTCCCGTCTACGGTGAGAAGCTTAAGGATCTTTCTCAGACATAGCCAAGTTAGAAGATCTTGGGCGTGGATAGCAGGGGATTTCTCCCCAGTTTATCTGGGGTTTTTCCTCCCGCAAGGCAGGCAAACCAGTCTTAGAGGACACAACGCTTCGCAGACACATGGGGGTAACGAGAGCTGAAAAGCACACCAAAAATTTTGGAGGATGAGGAAGCTAAACTTAAGAATATGATGTTTGTGTAAGAAAATGTAGAGATGTAAATCAGAAACCTATCTTTACTGAAAATCTGAGTATTATCAATGGTAAGTAGGAGGAAGTGAAATGAGATCTTTTTAGACAACACTGTGAATTGATAGCACTGAGGTTGACTAAGCTGCCCTAACAGTCATTGAATAATGGCAAGAAAATATATTTAATTAGAATGTTTAAGCACTATAAAGCCTTGTATAAATTTTGTTGAATGAATGGGGGGGGGGGGAGGAATGCGGATATGGATATACTTATCAAAAAAAAAAAAAGAAAAGAAAAAAAGATGAATAAGATTTTAGGTTAGTTAGAGAAGTACGTCCACGTATTTGTCTTGCACATTTATGCACAATAAGACAACACTTTTCTTCCTGTACATAAACGTAGAAGGAAGTTTAGATATTTATAACAAGCACTAGGATTCAGTAGGGAATTCCAATAAGAGAAAGCCAATTACCATCACTCACGCTGCGAACGAACGAAGAGAAAACTGACCAGCCGCTGACAAACGGTAAAAGGAAAACCATAAGAGTTACGTGCTAAGTAGTCTTACTTGATAACAAATAAATATAGAAATAAACCTATCATATCAAGCGATTTAAAGAAATATAACTTCGCTTCACTTACAGACTAATTAATTCTGACAACACCCATCCCATCATAAAAGCTTTTCGAAAAGAAAGGTATTGCACACGATCCAAACGGCTCGCACCCCGTTAACGCTCTCCCCCGCCCCAGTTTTCTCATAAAACCCTTCCTCAAAGAAGAGTCCTTATGTATAATATATATATATATATATATATATATATATATATATATATATATATATATAATTGTAAAAACAATTAACTTGTTTTTCACCTCATCCAGCTTCCGGGATATATAACGATTTGTAATTATCTGTGTTTTACCTGAAGGTTCAATAGTTCTTTTATTCCCGTGTAGTGCGGTACTCTGGATACAACCAATGTTGTGTTATCATATGACAATTCTAATTTATCATCAATCCTGCTCATCAAGAATAATTTGAGGAGGTGCTAAATTATGAAAAAATCATGATTGGATATTTTGATTTGAGGAGGGTTCGCATCCTTTCTCGTGTTTATATTCAATTATAATGTCCAGTTAAGATGTTTCAAAAAATAATCTTTGATTTTATCTTCGCATTAGAAATTTTTTGAGAAAACGCATTGAGAAATTAATTAAATAAATATTAAATGCAATTAACAATCTTTTATAATTACAGGTTTGCCAGGAATTCGCAACGAGATCTTTTATGCCTGTTGTCCGGAGCCGTACGTGGATATCACTTTCACCATCCATATTCGTCGCCGAACTTTGTACTACGGTTTCAACCTCATTATTCCATGTGTTCTCATCTCATCAATGACACTCCTGGGTTTCACACTGCCCCCAGACTCAGGAGAAAAGTTAACTTTAGGTAGAAATTTTTCTCATTTTATATACAACTATTTGCATTGTTTCTGGGGATGGTTAAAATGCATAACACTTGACATATGCAAATGACATATGGGACATTGAAAATTGCGATATAAGTGAAAAAGAAATTTCTCCAAATTCTGCTCCAAACTGAATCGCTCAAAAATTGCTTCAATCACTAAATGCTTTCTGAAGAAGCCTATCTTACATTAATGCTTACGTAAATGTAAATTAGTATTTTTACAACCTACAACTTCATCAGCAACGTCATAAATGATTCTTTTATTATATAAATAAAATATATAAATGGATTCATTTATAATTCTTCCATATCTCAAGTGCAGTGCATTTTGCCTTGTTTTCCTTTTAATAAAAAATTATCAAAACCTTCCTGTAACTTCACATTTGAAAACGAAGCTGTTTATATTCATTTCTAACACTTCTTACTGTCTTTTAGATATTCTGTTCATAAACATGTTTATGACCATCATTAACGACCACCCCCACACTCCATTTTAATATATAATCAGGATTCCAGAAAGATCAAACGAATTATTGTGCTATTAAAATACGAAGGGGAAAATTAATTTATTGTATAAGAAATTAAGAATATATAGTTTCTTATTAGATATATTTGGACTGATTTTCTGTCTAAATTGGAAATGTAAGCTATTAAACACAGAATTCAAGATGAGATAAACAATATTTTCAAGAAATTAGTTGAATAAATCTCCAGAAATATCCGTAGATCTTTTGTATTTATATGTTTAAACTTTACGTAGCAATAATTAACTGTGGTTCCAGAAAAATCAAATTATCAGCTATATTTGGGTTCTGATTATAACAATTATTATTTGCAGCTTATTTAGAAATATCGTCTGTGAAATCCAGTGATGTATATAAATGGCTGCTTAAATTATCCAGTTTAATTAGCACATAAACATTCCCTTCTTCCATTATAATCAAACAACGTCCTCCTGTACTCTTTCATTAAAATATTAAAGGAGTAGTTCCAGTCCAATTCCGGTTTTATCTCTTGAATTCAGAACCGGATTGGACTTCACAACATGATTTCGATATACATCACTTACATTACACTACAACAAATAACGTTTGTGATTTTGGTGATTTTCCTCGGCCTAGTAAAATATATCTGGTATGTACTGCATTTCTGGTATGGGTCTAACCATTGGTTACTTATAGAATTAAAAACTTGATTATATCATTGTTTGTAATCATTAACGTGACTTTTAAATAGTGCATGAAGGTCATACGAGGATCATTATGGATTTAAAAATGCCATCAGGAAGATCATTATGATAATCTAAAAATAGAATCATTTAAAGTTTAAAAGCTTTTTAATTAGGCTAACTCTCAATTGTCCTGATGATATTTGGATAATGCTTGGCAATAGAGATTTATATTAATTATTGAACATTTTATTTCATGAAGATTATCGTAATGCATTCGTAATAGCAGATGAAAATCTTATGACGTGTACGAAATATTACAAAAAACAAACAAATATTCACCTTTGACGTCCGCAGACGCCGTATGGTCACTGCCGTACCTCATAGTTTCGGCAATGATGTCTTTTGCTAGAATAAGTAGTAGGGTCACCGATTCCCTACCCACACAAAAGTTCGTAGGACAATCACAAACATAGATGCACACAGCGTGATTCGAACCGGTAGCCTCTTGGCTAGAAAGCCTCTTCGTTAACCATTCGTGATTCCTTTATCAAGGAAAATAAAAATAATATCAAGAAATTAACAACGATGAGGAAGTAATGGATTTATACAATAGTCATGATTACGATGGGGATGGAATGATGATAACAGGTGCTCATGGCACTTACCACTCCATCATCATTACTAACAAGAAGAATCAGGTTCAGAAAACAATGATTGTTCATATCATTCTGACTATCTCGAACACCAGACACAGATTTCTAACATTAACGTAAATAACATTAACGTTGCTTGTCCTTGAAAACCTTGTTAGTATTTGAATAATTTTTTTTGGTCCCTTTCTTAGTTAAACTGGATTTAAGTAGCCTTTTATAAAAACTATAATTTCTGCTCTTTTAATGAAATTAAAGGTATATCGATACGAAATGTTAGTAATGCTTTTATATCTTCATATTTGCAGTGTAAAACAGAATTCAGCGTTAAGAGCATCTAACAATGACAGCGAAGA
This sequence comes from Typopeltis vanoorti, assembly GCF_054136105.1. Taxonomy (NCBI): domain Eukaryota; kingdom Metazoa; phylum Arthropoda; class Arachnida; order Uropygi; family Thelyphonidae; genus Typopeltis; species Typopeltis vanoorti. The sequence continues at coordinate 6,895,043 of NC_143560.1, read as the reverse complement.
ACTTTTCTATATCCAAGCTTAAAAGGCAGAACACTTAAAAGGCCAACTTATATAAAAATCTTAAAATAATTATACTTTGGCTGGATAAATAGCACATTTGTAGCAGACTCCATTCAGTATTTTTCCGTTCTAGTCAAAATTAACGGGGAGAGTTTTTGGTTTGCGTTAAATTCAAATCTAATTTTTTAAGTCCAGCAAGTTTTCTCATCAATCGGGATATTAGTAGATGAATGTCGTAATTACTAGTCCAAGTCTTTTCGGATATTCATATTTTGGTGTAGTTCCAGTATTTATTATTTCCGGCTTGCAGTTTATTTAAAAAATAGATACATCTTTGTGATTATGGAATCTGTCAGTACGCTACGGAAAGTGTACTCTATCGGTTATCTAAAACCTGCGGCATGTTTGTTCTGGTTTCAGCAAGTTCCACTCCTGCCTGCGAAAACAAGATGCCATGGATACAGTGGACGCTGCACCATTGACATTAGACCCTAATGATAATATGAAAGTTGTATTTTACACAGAATAAATTGTTTTGGACTAACGGCAAAGCCAGAGTATATTCACATCAGTTACATCGATGGATTCATGATGCTGGTAGCAGCACTGAAGATGTTTTTGGTGTGATGGTGGGTTAAAAGTATTCTTACTATACAGTAGATCCTCTTATACCGACGGAGCAAAGGCAAGTTGTAGTTTTACTTCAATATGTAGGTGCATCCCTCCATTATCGTTCATTTGTCTGGTAAGAAGTATTACTTCTGGTAGAAGAAGACTATATCCCGGGCATAAATCGCTTGGAAAAGGTCGCAAAATATACGAGGGTGTATTATTATTATTATTACGTAACACCTCCAGGGAATCCAAAGACTCATCGGGGGAGGGCACCTACTCTATAACTCTCTGTCTCCACCACTCCACTAGCCGCAACTACCTTCATCATCTGCACTAACGCCATCTACCGCCGACCACCACCATTTTTTAAATTTTAATTTTTTTAATTTTTTTTAACATTGTGTCTCTATCATTCTCTGGATTTCGGATCAATTAAGAAACTGTGGGATGAAGTCCACGCCAGATAACGATTACTCTAAGATTTACAGGAGAATATTATTCTATTAGATTGGTATACCTAATAAACTGCCCATAGTATACATATGCAAATAATTACTTTTTTTTTTAAAATTGAAATGCCTTTAAATATTATCTTTATTAACTGTTGAACTAAGTTCGGTGTTCTAAGTTTTTTCTGTCATTGTTAAGATGTCCACCTGAATAAGAAAAAGAAAAGCCATGAACATTTCCATTATCTTCCCATGTCTAAACTAACCATTGATGTTTGCATGTCTATAGTTATTACGATTTTTCAAAAAACTAGATTCTGCTTTCCGAAAGGCTGCCCATGTCAAAGGTTCCTGGTGGTAAGTAAATCAATAAACACCCCCTGTCTGCTAGTTTTGTGATACCAATTTTTATTTAGTTATTTTATATATTTTTGAATTATTTATTAATAACTGACCCTTTGTATTCCCCTGTACTAAATAACTTTCACACAACAAAGAGAAATTGACAGAAACCAAATGGGGGAAAAATCTCTAAGTAAAGTCCTTCTATTATTTATATTAAATTTAAAGATATATATTTAAATAAAAAGAAAAAAATAGCTAGTAAAATGGTATAAATGAATAATTACCATGTGTTTTGCGATTTATACAAAATATCTATGACACGAATATTTAATGAGAAAATGGGGGATAAAATAAACTTAAAAAAAAGGCCTTGCTTGAGAAATCTAATATTCATAGTGATTCTTGTCTTTCTACAAAACGCAAGGCTAGATGTTAAATATTACGCTAATGAATATTGATATATTTATTGGGATAATTATTTAAGAATAAGTGAATGTTTTCAATGATTTTATTTTAACACATTTAAAGAACTAATTTCGAAATATAAAAATAAAAAATAAAAAAAATACCGTCACCATGGAAACAAATGAACAACAATGTAACCAGATAACACACCACATCATTCTTGAAATTCCCAATGAGAACAATGCTGCTACGTAACAATCAGCACGAACTCTTACGGATTATTCCTCCATAATTGGTATCATATCAGGTTTGAAGATTGTTTGTATAAATGTGATATTTTTCGGATTCGTTGTCGGGCGTTTCGTACTATACACAATCAGTTGATAATCTTTTGCTGATTTCATTGGCTCCTGGTAATTACTTCAGTAACATTTTATAATTGCTAAATGTTCTTTATCACTAGGATAACTATAAATAATATCTTTATTTAGAATGACTTGAGGTTATACCTGCGCTTAGGCCTAATCTCAAAGTATTCAACATATAAAAGAAGTATTACCTGAGGTTTTGCTTCGTAACCAAGGTAACGCGATGGATATTGCCTTAATGATAAATGGGATAGAAAATTGGGTTTATTATATGAAAAAAAAAAAAAATACGACAACCAATCTGAGTGTACTTGAAACATTAATTTCACGCCACCCAACTCTTTTGCAAACCACTCTTGTTTCTTTTTTTAGCTATATCTTCTTTCATCTTCCTCTTATTTTTTATTATATTGCATGTTATTGTTCTCAGGTGTGACGATTCTTCTCTCTATGACGGTGTTTATGTTGCAGTTAGCTGAAACCATGCCGCCGACTTCCGATGCCGTATCCATCATAGGTGTGGCCCCCCATTTGTTTAGATGCTGTGTTTTTGTTTCGTGTGTATGAGTGAGTGCGTGCGTATGTGTGCGTGTGTATATATATATATATATACATATACATATATATATATATATATATAGATACATATTAGTCTGTATGTGTGCGAGAGAGTGTATGTATGTGTGCGTGCTGTTTAGATTTCTGTTAGGGCTGCACTGCTCAACTCTTGCATGGTTATCGTTCACAGGTGTGACTATACTCCTATCCCTGACAGTATACCAGCTGCTGGTAACGGACACTTTGCCGCCATCTTCTGAAGCTGTTTCCATAATAGGTGCGACTAATCCCCTCTATCGGATAGCTAAAAAATAGCCTTCTAATTTTAATGTGCAAAGAAAAAAATACCTTACGAGCTTGTCTTTCTGAAGAACTCGACCACTCATCCCTCCCCAAGTCACAAAATAAATCGCAGTTACCTAATTAATTAACTAGCAGGATATGTTGGAGTGAGATTTCCGGCAAATACGATACCCAACTGGACTTGGTGTATTCGATATATCCCAGCATGCATCAGTCTTATTGCAATTCTATCATTTACTGCTTAGGTTATTACCGATACCCATCAGAGAGCGTTTTATTTATTTTGATATTTTCTATTAATTATTAGATATTCTTTCAAGGGAACCAAAAATATTTTTTACTGATTTAAATTTCCAAGAATATCATCTTCACAAAAGTCATAATAATGCGGACGCGAATGTAACTCGGTAAAGTAGTGTTATGTTTGCAGTGAACATGACTTGCTTCTATCTCCAGCACGAAATTATCCTATCTGGTGTTTTTGTTCTGTAAACTGACCCATGGTTCCTTCAAAAACTCCTCACGAGTGAATGTAGTTGATAAATTACAGCTTTTTAGTTCCTTACAGTTAACGTAGTTCCTTACACTTCAGCATCCATACAAAGTAGAAGACAAATACAAGTACTATGTACTGAATACAATAAAACACGTATGAATCCAATAGTAATTTATATGCTTAAAAGCTTTTCCATGCTAAAAGATATATCTTGTAACCAAGTAGAAATTCTTTCTCAAATATTTCTGCTATAGAATTTATTTGATAAAGTAAAATAATTTAAATTTTTAAAAAATTTAATTTTAAAAGAATGTTTTAAATAAAAAAATTAAAATAAACTCAATACACCTTTTATTTTTGATTATATTATTATTATAAATAATCTGTTAAGAATTGTTGCGAAAGCAGTTCCTGTTAGTACTGCTGTGTGATAAAATCATTTATTTATATCCTCGTTGTTGGTGGCTGATGTAAAAAAAAAGCATTGACGAAGAAGCAAAAAATGGCCTGTAGTGGCTTTTTATTTTACTAAGCGCCCTCTAACGAATCCGAGGAAGTGTTCGACGTTGCTTTACCTATATATGATCTTTCATTTCTGCTAACGATCCGGAGTTGATTTTATTTTTATAAATTCATTGATAATTTCTTTTTTATTGGAATTTATTACATGGCATGTTATTGTTCTCAGGTGTGACGATTCTTCTATCGTTGACGGTGTTTATGTTGCAGTTAGCAGAAACCACTCCGCCAACCTCCGATGCCGTGTCCATCATAGGTACGGCCGTACGTTGTTTGCATGCATGTGTATAGATGTATGTTCTGTAGATCTCTGGTAGGGCAATTAGTGATGCAAACCCTGCACTGCTATCATTAGTATTCCTCCACTCCTATACCTAGTAGCCAAAAAACCTTACCAAATAGATGTTTAGTCTTCCATTAAAGGTTAACGCACCTTTACTCCTAAGAAAGTTTAAACTTAATCAACATGAACCGTCAAATTATATTAAAATACTGTACATTAGGTGGTATTATAATTAAGATCATATCAATTTATGATGGTGTTCGATGGCATTAACGTTTCAACTTCAAAATAATAATAAATAAACAGAAGTACTTAAAAGAGGACACTCATGTTTTTGAATTGACTACGAAACATTTACTGACAATATCTAATATTTAAAAGGTAATGGTCACCAAAAACTTGTCTTCTAGTAACGTTTAGTTTTAAAAGATTATTTTAAATGAAAAAAAAAACTCAATACACCTTTTATTTTTAATCATATTATTATAATAAATAATCTGCTAAGAAGTGTTGTAAAAGCATACGAGAGAAAGTCCTTTTTAGGACTTCCAGGGTAACAAATGGCAATGCTGTAGCCAATGAAGTTTTAACTGAGGCTCGGCTATTGCTGTTACCCAGCCATGACTAGAGCTTTTTAGCTCAACAACACTCCATCCACACAGATTTACTTCATTCAGATGACGGGATAAAGAGTCAAGGACTCAGTCCATCGCCGAGTTCTTATAAGAACTTGTAAAAGCATAGATAGATACAAAGGGATGATGTAATGACGGTAACTTTTGTTCAGCCTAGTTTTTTTGAGTCCTAAGGAACTCTCAACTCTTTTTGAGAGTTCCTTAGGGTTTTCTTCATCATCGCATTTCTGTCCTTTAATGGCTTCCTGTACCCTCGATCTCAAAGTTTTGTAATTGTGCTGCAACAGCACAAAAACTGAGTAATGTGTAGCCAGCTTTTGATAACACGCCCTACAGAAAATCGGATAACTCTAATCCACGCTTTATTTCCGGTACTTTATACTAATACGGTCATTTAGCATTCATCCTTCTCTTCATACCTTGCTTTTGTGATTTTTCACAGGTGTAAATTATTTGATAAAAACGGAACGACCTAATGATGTGACATCATAGTTTGTATTTCAGCATGATACCATAAGAGCGTCTTTAAAAATTCACATGTGGATTATCCCTCACTCAAATATTTGAAAGTGATCACCACCCGAACTTCCTATGCCATCAACCGCTGAGATACACTTTATGTGCTCCCATCATCATGATGGATTATACCCGTTTATCGTGTTTTCGCATTGTACAGCTTTTCAGGGCTGCATCTAATGCATTAAGACAGAAACGAGCTACTGTACTCGGACATGCTTTAGACGAAAGTGTATTTGTTCCACGTTAATGCGTTGTTCTACACTAACGATGGTTCCCACTTTAAAAGGCAAGCCTCTGTAAAATTAATTCTTTTTACATGAAATTTCAGATAACGATATTCAGTACTTATGTGGATAAACTAATCAAAGCATTAATCGGAATCTTATTAACACGTTAACATAATAATTTTATTGATATCCTATCTTTCGTTAACGTTTTTTTAAGCCCAATCACTCTCAATACTTTTTAGAAAACCTAATTTAGGCTACGATGGAGTGGTTAATTCTACCGAAAGTGTTCTTTAGGCTTTTTAAAATAAACACCAGATTGTGGTGGAAAAAAAAAAACTATGGCTGTTGGTGATTGGAATTACAGCCACAGCAAGAAAACTACACAGGAAAAGATATTTTTTTATCTGTGTGTATTTTTGGCGCCTTGCCAGTTTTAAGGAGTCAAAGACTGACCGATTTTCCCTTTTCAGTCGTTTCCGAAACCGGAGTTCTCCGACCGGAGGTGACTTTGTAGGCATTACACGCAAAGTATTCCTGGTGAGATTTTTACAGGGTAGTTCACTATTGCTCCCCACCCCCCCAATTTTATCCGGGATCAGGACCGGCATATGGCTTATTCATGACTGTAATCCGTGTGTTTAAGTTTAAGGGGCCGGTTTGCCTGTTCTGGGGGACGAAACACCTGACTTTCCGTGTGAAAAAAATTCCCTACCTCTGTATGAGACCGGCTAACTCACCTTTAGTCGAAAGAGACCAGATAAAGGTTCCTCACGTCACTATGAGGAACACTAATAATAATAATAATATTATTATTATTATTATCGAACCCGGGTCTTTCCGACCAAAGGGCTTCGTCTATACCGACTAGCTACGGAGGCTCCTAGTCAAAGACCAGAAATGGTAAATCCTTCCACTTTGAACAGGCTAACTCGCGATCAATTGAGTTAAGTTCAAATCCTGACTTCGGGTCCTAGTTAGGATTTCAACCCAGGTCTCTTTCAAAAAAAGAAAAAGAAAAGAAAAGAGCAATGACCTGGAGAAATCTTCAAATGTGAAACTTGACTAACTTACTTTTCTCAGAGAATGACAATGGTTTCTAACTTTTTACACTGGATTCTAATCCTGGTCTTTTTTTAATCCGAAGCAAATCCTATTTTTACCGAATGTGCTATTTGTTGAAAGTTTTTCACTTGGTTGAAAGATACCAAAAAACTGTCTACTTGGTTTAATCCTTTATCCAAGTGCAAGCAAACAAAGTTTGCTCTTGAAGTATTTTCAGGTCTGGGACAACTCGTGGCAAAGGTGGTATAACTTCTCATCGCTTGCCTTAGTATCCCATAATGCTTTGCATTATGGGATACTAATTATGCATCTCCTTGCGGACATGTATAATGCTATGCATTAAAGGAAGGGTCACTGCCCAGACTGGTTTCCCTACATTAAATGCGAGGTTACCTCTCCAAAAACTCATGAGATCCCCCGCACAACAATGAGGAACCCGAAGGATCAAAACTCAGCCTTATTCCCCTCAGTAACAGACTCACCCTGCCATTGAGAGATCTCAGCGTTTGGCTCTACCCAGTGGCAGGCTCACCCCACCATCGAGCAGAACCGTTCATATTCATATTTCATCTGAGGCGTAACAGCAACAGCCGTGTCTCAGTTAACTTTATGGGCTACAGCATTGCCATCCATCACCCAAGCTTCCAATTGGTTTCGGCCCATAAGAGTCTCATCAGTGCGAGCCAGACCCAGAAGTGATGATATAAGGACTGGCTTAAAGGGGCAAAGCAAGAATGCTTTTCATCTTCCCCGTTATCTGTAGAGGACAGTGTAGGGATAAGGTGTTATTGAGCTATTAAAGCTCTGATCATGGCAAGAGGGTAATAGCAAAAGCCGAGCCTCAGTTAGAACTTCACTGGCTACAGTATTGCCATCCATTACCCGCCAAGGGTATTTATATTATTAATCACCGCATCTCACGGTCGATTAATCATCATTCTCTCCAAGGAAATGCGGAGTTAATGGAGAAGTCATATTTTCCTATACGAGTTGCCAAAAGGTGTTACACCTTATTATTAAATTACTCTGGATTAGAGATAGATAGTTGTTGAAAGGTTTTCACTTGGTTATGCTATAAATTAAAGATACCAAAAGATATACTTGGTTTAATCCATTTTCCGAGTGTAAGGAAACAAGGTTTGCGCCTGAAGTACACTTGGATAATGGGTTAAACCGAGTAAATAATTCCTTGGTATCTTTAATTTAGGATGCGCTGTTTATTGGCTATACATAAGTATCGTATGCGTAGTTATTTTCATAAAAATTAGATTTTTGTTCGGAAAATATGAAATGGTTTAAAGGAAATGCTAAGATATGGTTATTCTCCAAATGATCTGCTCTAGTCACGTGTGTCTCTCCAGCCAGCTTAATGGGAAAACCTAAATGTTAATCGTTCTATTTTATGCGCCTACACTTCATTGGCTAGAGGCATTATTTCTTTTTATTATTATTATTATTATTATTATTATTCTCAAAATTCTTATCCATGTACAGTTGAATCACATAAGGGATTTTTACCTTGGGATGGAATGCAAAAGTGTATTGAATATAGTACCCTAATGTGCACGTGTTACTGATGTGCTCTGTGCAAACCGATGGCTTGTTGGAATAACTTGAGTTTACTGATGCTTATTTATTACTAGCTTTGCCTCTTCTTTGCAACCAGTATTTCACAGGATCTATAGAGAAGTTTCCAACACATCCTCTCATGCATTACTTAAAGCAGACTTTCGTGTGCGCTTTGAAAGAAACAGTTTTATTCTTACAAAGATATATGTACGAGTATGCCGTTACTGACTAATTTCATAGCAGTATTAAAAATTTCAAGGAATGTATGCAATCAATAATGTTCGAACCCAAAAAAGGCGAATAAAGTGGCACGATCGAACAGAAAATTACGTTCATTATTTTTATTTTTTTTTTTTCATTCGGAGGTACATTAAATGTGCAACAGAGAAGCGATTATGGATTATAAGTGGGCAAAGCATGTGGATCAATGAATTCTTCATTTATTTATAATTTTGAACACGGAGTTATCGATGATATTTTTGCCAAATAACATAATGATTAGCTAAATATATGAAGAGCCAAAGGCTTCAATTCGGCGACATAAAATTATTTAAATTAAGGGATATTTCATCCCATATTGTTTCACAGCCGAATATAAGAAACACAAAGAGTTTTATGCTGAATATAGAAACTATATAAAGTTCGGCGAGTCCAAGCGTAAGCAAAAACCTGGATAGTGCAACACATACTCCATCCGGTAGTGCAACACGGGGCAACTCATAGTCCATCTGGTAGTGCAACATGAGGCAACGCTTGGACTCGCCGAACTTTATATAGTTTCTATCTGCGGCATGAAACTCTTTGAATTTCTTATATTCGGCTGTGAAACAATATGGGATGTAATATTCCTTAATTTAAATAATGATTATCTTTTGATCTCCTAACCTTCCCTAAACTATAGAATTCCATAACTCATGATTTTCCTCTCAGTGGCATAATTATTCACTTATTGATGGTTTGTAAACCTCGCCTGCCGTGTACATGGTTTACGCCTGTCTGCATTCTTTTCATTCACCCACACAATGTTTTAGCCTGTTTTAGTGCACGTGGATGTGAAAAAATTCAACAAGCTGATAATTGAAGTTCTTATAATTTAATATTAACGTCAGTGTTCAAAACCGTTTCACAGTTCAAGGAAAGGAGCTCATTATACCAATTTAATTGTAATGTATAATTATAAAAATTTCTTTTCTTTTTTTTTTTTTATCACAATTTCGATCACGATTGGTTGCAAACCTATAGCAGCACATAACACAGTGGGTAGTCTAGGATGATGTATAATTTGGAAACTGTGCTAAAGATTATTATCGTGGTTTCCTTGGTCCGTTTTCAAGCCAACTACAATAAGCAGAATGAGGATGACTCAGCGAGTGTTACTTTTCAAATTCTGTTGTAAAATTTGAAAAAATTCAGTAGTTAGAAATATATATTTACAAAATGACTTACTGTGGAATGTATAGAGGTTATAATGTTTATGGTTAGGGTAGGATCATAGAAACCTTCATAAGGACTTGACAAAATCCTTATGTCAAGGATTAATTAATTAATCCGAAGGTTAATTAAATTTTTTTTAAAAAAAATTAAAGAAAAAAAAAATTCTCCCTCCTAGAACTTGGATTTTGTGTCTCGAGTGGAATCAATTCATATCTCTGCCATGCCAATACATAGACTTGTAAAGTCAAATTATTTGGCTGCGAGATTATTGAGATTAACTCGTATACTATAAGATAGTCATTGTTTTTGAATGTATTTTCTAAATACATTCAAAAATTATAGTAAAGTAGTTTTATTTATTTAGCATTCAATAATTTAGGTCAATATATCTTTAAATTTTCCCTATACGAAGCTGCCTTATATTCTTTCTTAAAATTTTGTTTTTGGCGAGTTCCTTTCAGGTGGGTCCGCCTATATTCAGACGAATTTCTCATTATATGAAAACCGGTGATGCACGTACTTTGTTATTTAATGGATATTTAAATTTAAAATGTAATATGCGTAAACAACTATTAATGTTTGCTATCTTTACATCACAGTCTTTTTCGCTTTCTCTATTATTTTATATATAACGAAGATAATGTGTTAATATTAGTAGGCAGCCATAATTAGATCTGACTATCTTCATTGGAGAAAATACATAAACTAAAGATCTAAAATAAACATTAATAGCATGCATAACATATCGATGTCACTAACAATAGCAAACCGCAAATGGCAGTCAGATAACATCTCATCGTTTTAAGTTCAGCATCAGTAATGAATACCTTAAGGTAGATAAATAATAGCAAATATGATTTTAAAGAAAAAAAAAGAAAAAAAGATAATATTAGACTTATGGCTAGATGTTTGGAGTTATCGACCAGGAATAAACTCTTGAAGCATCCACTTATTATACCTATCAAATGCGTTCTAAGAATAAAATGTTCGGCTGAAGGAGGAACCCAAATTGCAGGGAGGGATAAAATCATTTTCACTTATGTCTATGAGCGGCCTCGTAAACCATCTTCTGGGTGATACTCACCATACCTTGTGCAGGATGAGGACACTACGAGAGCTATTGTCGCGGTTTATATTTCACCAGTACTTTCTATCATAAATGTTCTTCCAAATTGATTTATTATTTGTCATGTTCAATTCTTACGTTTCGTCTTTATAAGTACCTATAACTGCATCAACGCATTTATGTCTTGGTCTTCATGTCGATCGTTTTGTGCAGTATTTACTTCAAGAACCTATTTTGTTAATATGCCATCAACTACGTTTACACAATCTGGCAATAATGTGAGATTATTTTCCGAAATCTGTATTTGTATGACGCTATCAGTAAAGGCAATATATCATTTAAAGATAAAGACTTTTTTTTCTGTAATTGACAAGGTTTTAACAAGATTGTTGCTTTGTCCAATAAGTTGTATAAAATTTCCTCATAACTGAGATATTGCTAACAATGCGATCAATCTGCAAAGAGCAATCTCTTTGATTTTCTGTCTTGATGAGGTCTTTTTCGTTATTTCTAGGGAGGAATAAGTGACCATTATCTGTTCAACCCCCAGATAAATTTCTATTCTATTATTAATGTTAGCCCTACATATAAACTTTTGTTTGTTTTGTGCGTAGAATTTGTTTCCAAAAATCCAACAATTTCGACTTTTAAGCTAATCGTACGATGCTTAGAGGCGTTGTTTTGGACAGCGTTTAGACTGACAGAATAATAAACCAAATGACAACTGAAATGTATATAAACGACAAAGAACGGCCACTATCACTAGCAGTAGTATTTAACTCTACCGATTTATAGCGAAGGAGAAATTGACCCTCATAAGAAGATCGGACCGACTGCCATTTTAACTTGATTTAAAGTCATCCAGTTTTATCTACGAGACATGTTGGTGCATCATGCGTGCGTCTGTGTACGTGAGCACGCCACAATTTGTTAGAAGGATAGGAAGAAAAAAAAATTCAGATGTATCCGATCATGGTTACAGAAATATTGTAGACGAACAGGTCGAAGAATGCCATCTATTCAATTACGAAAATGTGCAGTAGGGGATAAAGAACTTTTGAAAGAGCTAGACGCGAAAACACCTAAGGGACTGGCAATATTTCTCCGGAAAGAAAACTCTTAAGTATTTTTTTTTTTTTTTTTTTTTTGCAAAGTATTGTAAACGTGTCTCCGAAAATGAAGTAAGACAGAAATGAAAAATGAAAAGGGAGCTGCTGGTTATAACTAACACATGTTACTGACACGCAGGCACACAAACACACGCAAGATAACTTGAAAAAGGAAATTCCCATCTATTTCTATGGAGAAAACTTAAGAACGGCGTGTCCCAGAGGGCAAGGGAATATAAGGACACTTGTTTTCATTCTCGGAAAGAACCCACAAATTGGAGAACAACGAAAAAGCCAAAGTTCTGTAACCTTTGGTGTAAAAAAAAGGATAAACTGAAAATGCGACAACAGAAAATTTTCTTACACATACACACAAAGCAAACATACAGGATTGTATTCATGGCAATAATTGACTGGTACAAATACGTTGGACATCAAACTTAATTTTCTATTATTACTGATAGTTAACACTTGTGTGCGATAAAAGAAATCGGATCCTGTATAATAAAATATTTGTAGATAAAGAAATATATAAGCCGATGACGTAATTTTTGCTGTAACCCTTCTACTCTACTGTGTTATATTTCCATGAAAAAAATTTCCATGAAAAAAATGAGGTGCCAGCATCTGTTGATAACTGACATTTTTAGTATGTGTAAGTAAGGTATATTTATCTATAAGTTTGGAGATAATAAGTTAATGATAATAATAGAAAATCTCAAATGTAATTAAAATATAATGTTTATGAACCTTTCCTAAATTTATAAAGACTGAAAAATACGTTGCCAAGTAACATAATCAAGACATTTTCTATTTCAACAATAAATAAATAAAATTAAATAGAAAATTAAGTTTATTAATTAATTAAAATTTAATTTATAATTAATTAATTAAAATTAATTATAAAATAAATTTTAAAAAATCAGCTAACGTTTTTTATTGCCGTGCAGGGAGTAGGCGAGGCCGTTTTAGCCCTGTCTAACTTTTGGAGACTGAGTGGGCAGTTCAATCTCCACTGGCAGCCAATCAGAGATAGCTAGCCCAAGGCTATCACTAATTAAGCGGCACGCGGTGAAGAGAGATGGCTCAACATGTGCCGCCATCTCGAGATCCCTAACCCTAACACAATATATTTAATGTCTGAAAAAATGTGGGTTCTACGGTCGATTTTCATGAGTTTCCGGGACGAAAAACCCGAGTTTCCCGGAGTAAAAACCTGCTTGCACGTGCCAGAGATCGACTAACTCAGGAATCGTCGAAAAAAAGCTTAGAAAAATTTCCTCTAATCGACGACTAGATCTGAAACCAAGAAGTCTTCCTTCGTTGGATCAAGCGCCGTGGTGTGCAAACGCCACATCCACTGAGCTACACAGACCAATAATAAATTTAAAATTGATGATATTACTTAATTTGGATTCTTGCGAAACTAAAAACTCATACGGCAATTTCAATGCTCACATTGAATTCAGCACGTTAATATTAACCAGACTCTTGCTTTTCATCCGGCCTGGTTGGTCGAGTGGATAGGGTATTCGCTCTCCAGCCAAAAGGCTGCGGGTTTGAATCTGTCGTGTGCATGGATAATAATAAAAATTAATCGAATCTATATTGAAATTATATTTAGTATGTTTAATTGGTTATTGAGAACTCTTTATCGAACAGAACATAATTCCGAGATTTGTAATATTAAATTAATACTCGAAATGCCTAAAACCACGTGGAATGTGTTAATGTTTGAATTTATCATTTTGAATATGCTGAGAGAAATATTCCTGCTCCGTATGTTGTTCAATAAAATGCAACTTTATCTTGGCTAAGAAAAAAATTTTTCTTCTGGTCTATAAGATGCGACAATAAGTCATAACTCTTCAGCCTCCTTCTAATATTTATCTGCAACCTGTACAGATACATTTATCGCTGAAAAGCAACCATTGTAAGCTCTCAGCAACGATTCATCCCAGCATGGAAGCTCAAAATTAATTACGTTTCCCACCATTCGAATAGCGTGAAAAAAGTAGCGTAGGTACGGACGCAGAAGATAATATAGCGATCATCTCCATCTATATCCGAGACAAGAAATGACCCCGCTGTCGCTGATATAGAAGAACGCGACGGGAGTATCATTTTCATTTGTCGCTTGAGTGAACGGTAGTGTCGCGTCTCATTACACTCACTACGATGAGACAAGAAGCCAACGCTCGTTGAAGAACGTGGCATCACAGACTGCCTTCTTTCCACCCACACGTACGCATGACGTTTTACCGATGCTTATTTCTTTTTTTTAAAAGCTAAACAGATCTAAATTAAGAGCAATTCTTCTTCAAACAAATGTAAAGGTAAAAGGTTAATAATTGTAAAATATTAACATATATATTAAAGCTCACAAAATTATCTCGTAAAGCTATTTTTGTGAGGAAACACATATTAAGATCAAGATTAAGATTGGTTAGAAAATCCAGACGTTGAGAAGATACTACTGCTGACAATTAAATCGAAATGCCTGTTTACCTAGGTTGGCTACATCTTTGTAAAAGTATTCATTCTGATTTTCTACATAAACAACATTTAATTTTTCTTTGAATTTCGGATGAGGAAGATTATCAACTATATACAGGGTGGTCATAAAATAACGTTCCCACTTTGGAAGCATCTGTGGCTAAAACCAATAAACGGAATGGGACCAAATTTTATATTGAGACTTTTGAAGGCATGGGGAGATGATTTCTGCGAAAAAAAAGATTTAGTACCAAAAGTCGCCGATAGGGGAAATTTTGGCCTGGAGGAGCCAGAAACAAGCGGATAATTACATTAAAGGCAGATAAAATGGAATAATAATATTTCGACGGTGTAAGCGAAAGCCGCGTCACTCATTCCAGCTGGATATGTGGCACGTTACAATGATAATAATAATAATAATAATTAAACTAAAACAACAACTGGCGGGAGACACAGAAATTAATGTAGTGATTGAACTCACAAGAAATAATGTTTCATTTATCAGAATCAGGGTCTTCTGGACCGCGTACACGATTTTCAATGTGCTTTCCGTTCCTCTTCCAGGTCTAACTCCTAGTGATCCAGTTTCTTCAAACTTCTTCATCACAGCTCTCAGTGCTACAGCTGACATAGGACGTGTACCCAGGTTATGAAGCCTTCTAAAATCCCGAAGGGCAGCTACGCCATTGCACTGTTTAAGGTAAAACAACTTAACAAATAAAGCACGCTGAGGCAAGACAGGACGCGCATATTGAGCACAACTCGTCAGTCATTCGAATAACTGTCTGAACGTTCCCAATCCCTTTTTAAGTGGAATTGGTGGCGCTGCTGTCACGTACGCACAATAAAATTTGCATAATCTTTTTACCTGCGTTTACTGCAAATATTTTATACTTTCGACTCCACCAGCGCCAAAATTTCCCCTATCGGCGACTTTCGGTACTAAATATTTTTTTCGCGGAATTCATCTCCCCATTCCTTCGAAAGTCTCAATATAAAATGTGGTCTCATTCCGTGCATCAGTTTTAGCTACAGATACCTCCAAAGAGGGAAAGTTATTTTATGACCACCCTGTACCATTATTTAACCTGATCTGACCTCAGGTATTTGATTAGCTGAGAGATAATTCTTTGGATACCTTATTAAGCCATTTTAAGTTTTATGATACTCCTTTCTAAGATAATTAATGATTTTAGTGCTAAAAACTCTTTAATAACTTTTAGCGAATTTTCAGTTATGTTTTATTATAAAATATTTTAATTTATTTTGTAATTAGTTTAGTGCTTCTAGAAAAATAGGAAAGTTGTAATAACTATAACCTTTAAACGAAACTTTCGCTTTAATAATGAACAGGTTTGAGAGGACAGGATATTAAACTGCAAATTTTGATTTTAAAGAAATGGTGCTGCCATCTAGAGAGAGAGAGAGATTTTATTATTATATTCTACGACTGAATGGAGGTCGGGAACACAAATGGTCGTTTTCACTTTTCATTCAGAACTAACCTATTTTGATCTTCCTCACCTTCCCCAAAAAATCCATTTTATCTTTATTTATTTTATGCTTTGGATACTTGACGTTCATTTTTACATTATTTTCATCGTTATTTACGGAAGATTTTCTGCGTTCCATATAGTGGTGCCATCTAGTATCCAACAGAGAAAACGTAATACTTTCAATACTGTGGACGCTAAACTTAGCATAGTAGCGCCATCTAGTATGCGCCATCTAGTATATAATGATAGAATTATATAAATCTATATTTCGACATCAAGCATGGATATTAAACTTAAAATTATTGCATCATAATTGTGTTGCAATATTTTAGGTTTATCAGAGTTCTGATACATTTTTGTAGAGACCTACTATTATGTATAATGGTATTTCCAGTTTCTGGAAATGTTGTGCATATATTAAATGTGGATATTATTAATTCTTTTTTAGAGTATTATAATACAATAGGACATGATGAATGGAAACTGAAAAAAAAAAGAATATATATGTGTTATATGTGTGTGTATGTGTGTTAAAGATACCAAGCAATTTTATAAACTTGGTTTTAATCCTATTTCCCAAGTAAGCAAACAAGCAGGTAAGTCACGTTTGCGCCTGAAGTATTTCCAGTTCTGAAGCAACTCGTGGTAAAGGTGGAGTAAGCTCTGATCACTTTCCTTAGTATATCCCATAATGCAAAGCACATCTCCTTGAGAACATGTATGATGTTATGCATTAAGGGAAGGGCTACTACCCAGACCGGCTTTGACCTTTATTTATTTATTTATTTATTCGTATGGAGTTTCCTCTCTTTTTCTCCCCCGTCCCTACTGGGGAGAGTTGAGCCCCCTCATGAGGGGGTTAAGTATTTATGGCTATAGATCCGTGTGTGTTCAGGGGCAGGTTTGCTTGCTTGCGGGATGAAAAACCCCAAATAAATAGAGGAAAAAACCTTACTGCCGGCGCCCAAGACCGGCTAACTTGACTATAGCTGAGGAAAATCCTCAAATTCCTCATGTCTTCGACGGGAATCGAACCTGGAACACTCCTTCCCCTGTCATATGGTTGCGAAGCGCACAACCACTAGGTTAACCGCGCGGACTGACCTTTATTGAGGTCTCATCAGGGGGAGCCAGACCTAAAAAATGCCAAGGGTGAAGTAATACAGAGCTTATAAATTTTATCTATACAAGTTGCCACAAGGTGCTCTGTCCTTATTAAATAAAAATCTCAGAATGAGAGAAAGATAGATGTGCTTTGCATTATGGGAGATAGTAAGGAAAGCGATCAGAGCTTACTCCACCTTTACCACGAGTTGCTTCTGACCTGAAAATACTTCAGGCGAACTTGACTTACCTGCTTGTTTGCTTACTTGGGGAAAAAAGGATTAAAACCAAGTTTATAAAATTTCTTGGTATCTTTAACGTATAGTATACTCAAGGTAAAAAACTTTCTCTCTCTCTCTCTCTATATATATATATATCCCTAAATGGAAGCTCAAGAGCTTAGATTAGTCCATCCTATGAAATTATTTTCCTAGTACTGTACTCGAAAAATACCATTATTGACCCTAAAAACCTCTTGAAGACGTACGGAACCATCCTAGTTTTATGAACTTCATTTTATGTTAAACACATTCCATGTTTTACCAAAAGTAAGGCTTTCAAAATTTGTCTTACATAAGAAATATATTATGGGTCTATGACGAAAGTTCTTTTGATGAACTATGCCAGCCTTATAAATTCACAAATATGTCAAAACCAAAAAAAAATCTGTAAAATATATTGCTTAATTTTACCTGCAATTATAATTCTTCCTGATAACTATTTAAATATACTTTTGTAGTAAAATAATAAAACTCTACTTATAATTAAAAATTAGATTAATTTTTAGTGACCATTTCTACTGTATTGTAAAATACAAACTTTTGTTTTCCCCTAGAGGATTTCTTTGTGGTTTCACTTTGGCAACATCCGATGTCTGATTTTAAGACGTTCAATTTGTGAAGTCTAATCACTAACACAAAAAGGCTAAATTACTTCACCGATCACCAATAAACAAAGAGAAATATATGGTGTTATACTATCCTAAATATTACGAAACGCTTGCGTGTTTCGAGTTATTTTATCAGAACTCGTGTGCTGTTTTATCGAGCGCGAAACATTTCTCAGCGAATTTTTAGGTTTAAATGCTGCATTTAAGAGATGGAGGCGTGTCATGGATTATCTTGAAATGCGGTGATGGATTAATCTTTAATAGTAGAAGCACATTCTGATATTCCGCTTCCTTTTCATCGTATCTTTTCAAATATTTGGGAGATAGTTGCAGAACAACGCAGGAGATGTAACAGAATTCATTATTATGACTTTTCTTGGATGATATTTCATATCCTGAAGGTTATGATTAAACTGGGTAGGGGGAAAAGAGCCAATCAACTGCTTCTTTTCGAGTCATGTGACTTTTATCTGCTTCTTTCTGAAAACAAGACTTGTCATGGGTTGCTTTAAAGATAAAGCAAAAAAAATAATTAAATATAAAACAATTCTTGACCTCGCTATCGAAGTACTACCGAAAGTTTAGCTCGTAAGGTAGTATGTGAAGTGGTTCGGTTTGTTTGTATTAATTTGCCGCTCCTGGTGACAGGAAACCCACTGGGAATATTGTGCACGCCCTGTAGCCGGTAGAAGTTCACCATCCAACACAAAATTGCTTCAGCTGCTTCCGCTAGATGCTTATTTTGTTCAGATGTGTGTGCGCGCGCGCGTGTGTGTGTGTGTGTGTGCTCCGTCTTTGTTAAAGTGTCCTTGTGTACGCATGCTCCGCTCACTTAAAAAACCCCACCGTGTGCTATTATCAATTCTTTTGTCTCTCTTTGCAAAACCCGTCCAAGAATAATACAAAAATATTTAGAGAATGCACCCATTGTCACCTGTCACATGTACATGTCATAAGGACTTGCCTCTGCTTCTTTAACTTATAAACAAGCTTTTTTCGTAATGTCGCCTAATAATTATACGTTGGCTGAGACACTTTCCTCTTCTACACCTTGCTTTTGCCTCTTCTGTATAACTCTGACTCCCTCTTGCTTGCTAGCATTTGTTTTTGTGTGAATCAAATTCAGTATACAATTAAAACTGTGCCATAAATTAAATTTGGAAAGTTTGTAAGAAATAATAAAGACTATATATATATATATATATATATATATAATATATTATAGCAGTAGCGTATACAAATATATATGCGTTATATATTTTTTTTCACATATTGTTAATATGTGAAATAAATATAGTTTTTTTTTTTTATTATATTTATTTATTTATTTTATCTCGTGTTCTTACATTTTTCATTTCGCGGTTGTATTTTTAAATTTTACACCAGAGGTCGCTACTGCTTTCGTTCAGCCAACAAATTACGATAATATTTTCATTGTTAATTCTCAACTAACACAAGAGGTCGCTAACGCATTTTCCTGCGTTTGGCAACAAATGATGATATCATAGCATTTCAGATATATTAAAAGCATCGATTGTTAAATTATGAAAATGAAAAACAGCAACTCATAATACTCATCTAAACATTACCTAACTCTGGAATGAGGTTAATAAGACTTTTTTTTTTTTCCTTTTCAAAATGAACAATTTTAAAATTATCACTTCGCATATTGCTGTCATTACTGAAATAAACAAGATCGAAATTTTCTAACATTCATTAATTAATTTTAACTTTATTTTAGCTACTAATTTTAATATTAATTACATACCTCATTATAATATTATTTTCGTTAAAATTTAAATGATCAAGTATTTTGGTAAACAAAGATCTCCATAGCTAAAAGAAAGTTTTTAACTTATTTTCCCCTTCCTTCGCGCGCGCTTAGTAGGGATTCAAGCCTTCATAAGTTTGCTATTTTCCTCGAATAACTTTAATTAATTTCGGACTTGGTACGCGAAAAACAAGACAAAAAAAATAGTTTCGTAATTTTTGTTCGTGAGGCTAATTTTAAGTGAACGTTGAGAATATTACTGTTTATTACTTCTTCCTCTTTAATACAAATATTTTTCACAGCTGGTAAGTACCCGGTGCACCATGAAGGGTATCACGTCATCGTCCATGTCCTCTTCTGAAGATACTGAAGGGCTTTATATGTGCGACAGGAAGTGATGTTCAAAGAAGTTCTTTGCCAGGAGCGAGAAATTGCGAAATGAGTTCACAGCTTGTTAGGTTGTGTCCAAGAGATCCTCTAGATCGTGTGAATAACATCACAATTGGTTAAGACAAAAGTTAAAGTTAAGACATCAGCATTTATCTGCTGATGATTTTCAAAAATTCGTGTTTGCCCTTTGGTTTTTCAAGTATTTCAGAAATGCAACGAAAGAATATAGCCAAAATAATTTGTAGTTATTGACCTCTTCTTTTATCCCATTAGATTTGGTTTCCTTATTCTTTACGTTAAGCTTGCATTGACGTTTGACCCTTTCATCAAGTGTTAAGGTACTTTTATCACAACTTTCTCTGCTCTGCTTGTAGTTCAAATGTGTCCCAAGGAATACAAAAGCTTCCAGCGAAAATGGATACAGGGAGGATTCTTGAATCTTCTTGCTCTACTGGATAATCAGAAAGGGGTAGTTTTTATGACGAATTCCGGAATTTTTTGACATAAAAGTTGACTTAGAATTTCATCTTGCACCATAGCGGATTACATCAACCAATTTTTCGCTAAACGTTAAATAATTTTTCTGCAAAATACAGATAGTCGCGAAGAATCTGACTCACTAGCAGAGCTACGTAGTTTAAATGCTACTAAACATTTCCTTAACACTAGCTCAGCATTTCATATATGGTATGAAATGCATGGTAGTCATATAGAAGGCATTTCAGAAAAGTGTTAGAGCTTGTAATAATAGGGTTTCATTTTCATCAATAAGGAAACATGCAGTATATATATGTGTATATATCTAGTAGGCTGTAACTCTACGTAAAATATACTCATTATATCAGCATGAAAATATCTAAATATCGCACGAAATATTTACAGATTATTAAAACATAATATCAGAATATCTAAATCCAGCCAAAAAAAAAAAAATTAATTCAGCTATTCTACAGAGACACTTCTAAATTAGAAATTAAAATCAACATAATGAACAGTTTAAATTATCAGATATACGGTTGTTGAAGCTGAACTAGTTGGAATCGTGCGTGGTTACTTTGTTAATTTATCTCAGCTAACTGCGCAGGCAATGCAGCTGCTATAACCAGTTACGTGTTAGAAAAAATATTCTGCGACTTCTGTCGGAGACTGACTAGCTCATCTGTGGGTGAAAATTCCTTCTAAAAGTTCTGCAACGTCCCTGAGAGCATCGAATCTTGGTGTTTTTAACAAAAGACACTGTTTTTCTTCTTCGCCATCTTATGCAGAAGAAAGACGGCCGATTGGATTGTGGAATCCAACAACGATCAGATTTTTTAAGAGATCAATCTGATTGATCCAGAGTTACAGAATGGCTGAAATCGTATAGCAGAGGATACATAGCGTGTTGTCTTAAATCTATTACTGACTACAGGCAGACGGAAGGCAACCCGAATCTGATCATTGAATTTTATATAAAAGTAAGTTAATAAAAATAAATAGCACTCATCAGATAGGCTATCGGTTACATAATGGATATCCAAAGATTAAAGAAAAGAGAATAAAGTCGTTAAAATATTGTCATAATCGGTGCTGAAAGCTAATTTAATCTGGAAAGAAAAATCACATATAGATCATAAGAATTTTTAGAAATTATTGTAAATAGATAAAAAATATGCTGATGCTTTCTTCTGTCTCTTTCGATTGTTTAAAAATTACCCGCAAATAAAACTGTTCTGTACGTTTTATTCAGTGGCTATTTTTATTTAATGCCAGAGATTAAGTTTAGATATTTTCTAAAAAATAAATAAATGATCCCTAAAATGCACCTTAACTTGGATTATTCACATTTTCTTACTAAATCTTGGGGTTAAAATATAAAAAGAAAATAATAAAACACACGCTCCTACACTGCATTCTTGAAAATGGATTGCCAAGAATGTCCGGTCCATCATTGATCTAACTGTCGGGTGAAATGGCAGAATAAATCCCACGCTGCCATCAGGGTGAACGCTTGCAGTGCTGTGAGGTGGTAATTGAAAGTTTCCTTCTTCGACACTTTTAGTTGATAGAAAGGCGGCTGCCAGCAACACAAACTGTTTTAAGGAAAATTAACTGCCCAGTAGGATACAAGGAATTGATAAATGTTTCATCTAAAATATAAAAATCCCTTTGCTGTTAATGTTGTAATCACTTCCATCATAGAACAAAAAAAAAGTTGCTAAATATTCGAAATAAATCTGCGGCAGGAAAACAATTATGGGTATCCAAACGTGGAAACTTTACAATTATTTTAATGTGTTATAAAACAAATATTCACATCTCATCTTCCCTCTTTTACCTTGCGGTGTCGAGGGTTTATTAATCATCGGACCTCAAACCGTTCACAGGATAAAGTGGACAGCCTTATGCCCCGGTGTATCCTATGTCCTGTAGTGTTGAATTCTCAAAGCCGATTTGCTAGCTTTGTGGGATGAAAAACCCCAAGATAAACTTGGGAAAAAACCCTGCTGTCCATGCCGAAGACCGGTTAACTTGTTTATGGCTGAATAAGATCTTTCAGTTCCTCACGTCGTCTACGGGAATCGAACCTAGGACACTCCTTCCCTAGGCATATAATTGCAAAGCGCACAACTACTAGGCTAACCGCTTAGACATAAATTTGCATGTTTAATTTATTTTCAAGTGTCTCATTTTCAAAATCAACAAATCAAATTATTTAATTTTATTTTTAAAATATTACGTACAGTCACAGAAAAATTCGGATAAAATATAGTTTCAAAAGTGGTTTTGTTTTCAGAAAAAAGAAAAAACTATACGTCAACTTTATTATGACAAATGAACCTACATTGCCTGAAAGCTAAAAATAACTGAACATTTGTAAAGATCAAAAATTCTCATCTTAGGACGACTTGTTTATAATCTAGTATTTTATCTTTAAATTTTGTTTTCTTAAGTAATTGAATTCTGCGTGATGCACCGCATGTTTTTAGTATAAGGTTTGATAGAGTATATTAACTTATTTTGAATGAGGTCAATATTATGTTTTTATTCGCAATTTAATTTGGATTCCTAGATGAGATGCTCCAGAACGTACAGCTCTTTCAAGAATGTAGATTATTTAGCAATTTATACCAGTGGATGATGCTCTAAAATGTAAATTCCTAAAATAAACAACCATTTCTTTTAGCTCTAACCATTAAGTCTTAAATTTTTAGAAATTCTGCAGCCGAGTCAAACTTGCATTTGCTTTAGAATTGAGCGGATTTCTATTCGGATAGATAGACAAAGATAACAAAGAATTACAGCCATTGTATGTTATGCTAGTGATCCATAATTACAGATGCTGGTCACTGAAATCAGAAGCCTTTATTCAGATGTGCGTAGTACACGTCACCACGTGTACTAAGCAAATGTTCAGAATACCGCTGTTAGTAATCTCTTCAATAGTGTTGATCACAATGGAAAACACCAAGGATCTTTCGGAGTTCGATAAAGGGCTTATTGTGGGTGCTTGTATGGCTGGAGCCACGATTTTGAAAACAGCAGAGCTGACTGGTTTCACATAAGATCTCGTGTGTTAATCAGTGGGAAGACAAGAAGCGTAAATGTGGTCCTAAAACATTCAGGACCGAGATTGACGTCATCTCAAAAGGGTTTTACGGACAAACAGGACTTCCTGTGTGCAGCAATTGACTGAAGCATTTAAGAAAGGCTGTCTCGGCCCGAACTATGCAGTTTCTAATTGAATAGCCTGGCGTGTGTGTGTGTGTGTGTGTGTGTGTGTGTGTGTGTGTGTGTGTGTGTGTGTGTGTGTGTGTGTGTGTGTGTGTGTGTGTGTGTGTGTGTTTCTTCCTAGACAGAGACAGACTTTGAAAAGTGGCTTAGAAAAAAAAATCCTTCCATTCTTTGAGTTGGATCTAAATGCGTGGGTCTCTCTTTACACGAGGGTGAGTTGGTACCTCGTGGTAATCGTTCGAATACAGTGAGGTTCCCATCTCTCTCTCTCTCTCTCTCTCTCTCTCTCTCTCTCTCTCTACTTTAAAATTTACTGATTACGCACTCAAAATATCCAACAATAGCTTTTTCCTTTTACACACCACATGCCAAGAAAAAACCTGGACCTCGAACTCTTCCCGACAACACAGTTACTCAGCTTTCAGGGATGATCCTGAGTATTTTTCCACCTTCCATGCCTTGTAAAATGTCCTCTGTATCTATATTATAAGAAACCTTTTCTAGCCTGAACGTTTCTACTGTATCTCTTCTGTTCTCTCTGTTTTTCACTCTTCAAAGGCAACACACCCTCGGCTTCTTTTTATATGTAAAATTCCGCAAGTCAATATCATAATGGTTAGCTGATACTGGACCTTCTCTATTGTTTCCTCATGTCCATGAACGCAGATGAGTTGCTCACGGAACTCAGCAGAGAAGCCCAACTGTGTTCTTGTAAAGGTATTGTAATTTGGAATAATAACTTCCTCATTCCTACAAGTTGGTTTACACTTAACATCGTTTTAACCAACTTGGCAATGTGGCCTTTAAACTTAAAATGACAGTCTACCATTATCCCTAAGATTCGAACTTCTTCCACAAGATGCAACAAATTCACATTAATTATCTTCCATCCAAAATGCATAAAATTGCAATTGGCGCAATCACACTGACACTCATTGGCATTTTCCATTATAATCGGTCTATTCAGGTCATCATATGACTGATCATCATATTTCGCAAAGATATAGTAGACTCCTTAACATTTAGACCCATTTCTTTTCATTCATCCATTGCACACCCCTGTCATAAAGTGGAAGTGAGACCAGTCAGTTAGAACACACACACACACACACACACTGCGACTAGTTGCCAGGTTAGTCGATCTCCAGCATAGGCAAGTAGAGATACTTCTCCCAAAACGTGGAATTTTTAATTTCGCAACTCAAGAAAATCAATGCAGAACCGACATTATTTCAGATAATATATAACTTCAGTTAGAGACCACGAGATGATGCTAGTTGTCTGTAATCTCCTCCCGGATGCATATTAAAATCATTGATCTCCTTGGGCAAGCTATTTTAAACCTGGTTTTTACTCCATTTCCCAAGTAAGCAAACAGACAAATAAGTCAAGTTTGTGCCCATGCATATCATAATATTAAATATTATATATTTAAATCCAAATCCAAATCAGAATTTTCTTCTTAATTTTTAACTTACTGTTTTCTCTCTTTTTTTTTTTTTTTTGCAATTTTTGTAATGACGGATGCTGACTTTTTTTTTTTTTTTTTGTCTATCGGTTGATTGATTTTTTCAGTCTGCAATATGTCACTTAAGACTTCGCGATAATGGTAAAGCTGTGTTTTACTCTGCTGTCGAAATATATAATGAATAGATGTACGTTTTAATAATAAAAGTACGCTTGCGATAGATTTCCAAACTTCATGAGTCACGTTTCGTCGAAAACAACTCCTCCGCTAAATGTCATGCATCAGTGGTCCCGTAGTTTGTGCTGCATAACTGCACACAGAAAGAAAATAATTCTATCATTTTTAATTCTGAACTAGCGTAATATTAGAGGAATTATTTTAAAGTTTACCGCTAGATGGCAGGAAAATACATAGTCTTGTAATTATTATAATTCCAAGAATTATTTTTTACGAAAGCCATCGGCTGGATAACGAAATGCATTCATTTGCAAAACTACGAAAACGTGAAAGAAACATATCAGATCTGTGTATCTAATGTTTTAAAAGTTTCCTAGCGTCCCAATATTTCTTATATATCACCCTCATTGTCCGTTTATATATAATGAAAAATGTTTTTGGTTAGGAAACTAAATCAATATCAAACGCTTCAACTCCATGTGAAAACTTGCCGTTAGATGGCGCCAGCAAGCAGGCTTGCTCAACATATGGTTTAATCCGTGTATTCAGAAATTAATTAATAAATACACATTAATTATTATATACTTTACTGGTGTTTATAAATAAAATTATGTTTAATTCATCATACAAAATCAAAACTTAAAATGAATATCAAACGTTACGTTACGTTTGATATTCATTTTAAGTTTTGATTTTAAGTTTTGATGATGAAATTAAAAAAATGTGTTGTAATATGATTAGCCACCTACTATCAGCAAAATAAGTAATTAATACATAAAATATTAAATAAATAATAAATAAGTATTAAATAAAACAAATAAATAAAAATTAATAATAAATAAATAAATCAAAATAATTATTATCAGTAAAAATAAATTGTAAAAATAAAATAAATAATTTTGAACACCATACGTAATTATATATATAATGCCATTTATTACGATGGTAACATATTAATGTATTTATTTAGATTATGGCTATTTATATTATGTATTATGGCTAGAATCGGCCGTGAGATGCGGTGATTATAATTAATGTATTTAAACCGCATTCTTTTAAGGTGAAAATCTGTTACTTAGTCAATAATCGAAATGACAAAATTTTGAAGGATAAAAAGCTGGGATCTCAGAATGCGTCTTGTAGTTCTTGATATTAGACTATGACCGTTCGGCTGAAACTAATTAGAATATCAAAACTACCATCAGCTTTCACCTACGGTACTAATGTGTTACAGTTTTTGTGGTTGGGATTTGCATATAAAGTTAAAGGTGTGGGATTTTCATTGTCTTCCAGCTTGTGAATGAATTGAGAACGTAACTTCATTCAAGATCCTCCTGTGTCCATAGTACAATTTGCATTTCATTTCGATTTGCAATTGCGATTATGATTTGTAAGATGCTACAATATGATTACAGTAAACTTCTAAAAATAAGAAAAGATTACATTTTTATGTTTTTCTCACTGTGAAGTGAGATTATTCCAAGCAGAGAAAGACTCTTTCATTTTTAAAAGATAATACCCACACAATGCAAGGATGATTTATGCTTACACTCTCTCTAGCAACCACGAAGTCTTTGTGCAGTAAAGATAGTGTTAATTAATTCCCGGGCTTATTGTCTCCAATTAACGGTTCAATTATTTAAGCCTGAAAAACAACGAAGTCTTATTAACCTCGGCTTACAATCTTCTCTCTCTCTCTCTCTCTCTCTCTCTCTCTCTCTTTCTGTCTCTCTTTCTCGTGTCTCTGTCAGTCTATTTAGTTATCTTTTCCTTATCTGTACTAAGTCAAATGAATATTAAATAGAAATTTTTTTAAAAAAATGAAAGTATTTCAAATTATTTTCTAAACAATAAATTGTGAATTTAGCTTGGTATGCAAATATTTATTGTCGACAATCATTTTTCCAATTTATTTGATACAATCTACACATAGCAACCAACTAATATGACAGGAGATATGTTTAAAGCCGTTGACACATGCACTATGATTGACAGTATGTAATACGCATGCGCACAGACACCATTACTTTCATTAAAAAACACACGAATCAATGCATGTAGGCTTCTAGCTGCATGATTGCAAATTATAGTGATGTTGACTTAATGTAGATTCCAAATGATAATAGATTTGCTAAGCATGTGCATGCTGGTGAATTTCGTATTGTGTGATGACGTAATAATATAGATAATTTTATTTATTTATTTTTACAATGTTTGTTAGATGGTGACAATATAAATTTTATATTTAAATAATAATAATTTTAATGATAAAGAATAATAGTTAATTATTGTATTACAAAACTGAAATATATTTTAAGGTGCAATTCATTGATAAAATGCTTATCTAATAATTGAACATAACCAATGGAAGAAGTTGTTTAACTGGAAACGATTTAAAAAAAAAATGAATATAAATACGGTTCATATTTATCATTTAAATTTTTCTGGGAATTTAAATATTTACTTTAGATGGTCTTAGAGCCCCGCTAAATGCCCATGCATAAATAAGTCCTCTCTTTTTCTTATTATGCATAATCTGGAGTCTTTTGTAAACGCTAGGGAAGGGTCAACAGCCAGAAATGCATCGCATTAAATTTCCACGACTTAAACTAATTTGCAAAACTCTGTTGTGGAATGTACATTAAAGAAATGATCCAATACTATTATGAACTACAAAATAAATCGTTTATCTAAAAGGTTTCTTAAGTCCTCGTTCGTTTTATTTTGAATTATTAAAGAAATAAATGCTCTTTATTCT
Source organism: Typopeltis vanoorti (assembly GCF_054136105.1). Classification (NCBI taxonomy): domain Eukaryota; kingdom Metazoa; phylum Arthropoda; class Arachnida; order Uropygi; family Thelyphonidae; genus Typopeltis; species Typopeltis vanoorti. The sequence continues at coordinate 6,866,815 of NC_143560.1, read as the reverse complement.
TTGGGTTTCCCAGTTGGAGTTAAAACTGAGCTGCTTAATGTGCAACCTCAGAAGAATCGATACCTGAAAATTACCATTTGGCACTGCGCCAATATGCAGTATCGCACTAAGGTGTATCCAGCGTCTCCTTTTCGAGAATCGTGGTATAATTTTGTCATGCTGGTTCTTTGCCTGAATAAACCCATGACCAAAATATGTATTACGTCAAGCTATAATTTTTGCCCAAGAAAGACTACAAAAATGTTTTAAAAAATACTACAAAGTAATCATTCCAGAGTTGATAAAAATTGCGCATTTTATAACATTTTTTTCTACAAAGGAACTTTTTTTATTATTTTATTCATACATGAATTTTATTTAACTAGCTTAAAATCGGAGACTCTGCAGATAATACATGTACTGAAGCAAGCAAAATGGTTAAGAATATTGCTCTATAAATTATGTAATCGGAGTTATTTGGATATTTCTTCTCATTCTCCTTTAGAGGACACTTCCACAGTTTGGAAAGCACCGACATCATCAATTGCAGAACAGTCTCAACTAGTTGAAAGGTATTTTCTTAAGTTATTGACTACTGAAGCAGTTTATGCGTTAATAAAACGTCATCCAAGGTCAGTAAAAAATTAATGACGTATCTTTGACTGACAATATTTAATATTTCAAGCTGCATTGCTCACTCCCAGTATGAAATTATTAATTCAAACTAGATTATTTGGCTTCTGTTTTTCTCCTTCAGATTTCACGTATGTATTGAGAGGTTTGGTACATTACCAGTTATGACTGAACATTATTGTTATAAAATAAAATTTAAAAAAAAACTATATTCATCCAGTAAATCCCTTCTTTGAGTAAGTCATATATTGGATTCTAAAGATCCTTTAGTTCATTTAAATGCGTCTAATTTAAATGAGGGCGTGTTATATAAAACAAATTGTTCATTAACTAAGACCTGTTATCCAATCAAAAACAGAAATTCTTTTTAAAAAATGCACAATTCAAGTTCTGTGCATCGAAACTCAACAATGTGAAAATCAATCATATTTAAGTAATGTTTTTCACATTGCTCGTCAGATGGCAGCACAGCACGAGATGAATTAGACTGCCAACGTCCATAAATTATTTCGGATTTTGTGGACTACTTGCTACAAATTGGTATTTATATATTTAGGAAGCAACTCAATTTTGCTGCTTTAATAATGAATGAAGGTGCATTTGTGATAACTGTCGACTTAACATCTTGCACTCCGAACCATTTTCAAATTGCGATTTACTTAAAGGGATGAACGGAAGTAAAATAGCTCCTAGATATTTTCATAAAATATGCAACAAATACTTTTATTTTATTAAAAACAATTGTAAGGTTAATAATGATTTACTATCCAATAAATTAAGTGGTGTATTTGTGCTTAACTTACTTTATAGAGGGAAATTGAAATTTCCCTAACTGAATATATTTAAATAAATATAAACTATAATATGAATTTTTTAGCATTCTTTACAGCGAAAGCTATAAAGGTTTTTATCCCATTTCGAAACCAAGAAACAGCTTCTTCCAATTACTTTGTCCCTCATTTAAAATGTATGTTTAATGTAATTTAAATTATCTTGTAGATGCAAATGTTATTTTCTCAAAGATTGCCTTTTTTACAGGCCGAAAAACAATAAAATTGTTAAAAAATACTGCATTTATTAGTTTAACGTTATGATGTGTTTAAAGCAGTGCCTGCTACAGAAATCATTTGTCCACTGTAGTCGTCATTTAAACCACTGCACTTAACTACTTTTCACTGCATAGAAAAAAAAAAAAAAGAAAGAAATTATTTTACAATAATTTCATCTTGAAAATATGAAAAATACAAAATGTTCTTCATCTTGGAAAATAGTTTTTCTTAGATCAAGATTTTCATGTCTATAACTATTACTTTCTGAATGATGATAACGATGATGTTGAAACGGGCATATTGTAATTCTCATTGTGATGCGTCGATCGAAGATTGTACTGTAACTGATTAAAATGGAACGTGCATTTCAACTTCCCTTGAAATGAAGTATCGTGTTGCGGATATTATTATTATTATTATTATTATTATTATTATATAGTTTTTTTTTATTTTTTTTTATTGATCTCTGAAATATTTACGTATGTATAATTATCATCTTGAGTAAAATTCAGTACATTATTTTACAAGATTCATCACTGAGTGCTACATATAATGAGATTTCGATAATATTGATGATAACATAGTATTTGCTATTTTTTAAAATAATCAGGGTAATAATTTACAATTATATAGTTCAGAGTTACACAAGTTAAATAATATTACATGTTGTAGTTTACTTTTTTTTCCAAGTTTGAGAATGTGATTATACACAGCATTTACACATATGCAATTAAAATATTATATTTCCTATTTCTCACAAACGTATAATGTATAACTCATTATTTACATAACTTTTTAATAATAATAATGTTTTATTACATTATTTTTTCTTGATACATAGTAATATTAAATTAATGATATTATCACTCGTGGACCTATATATATATATATTATATATAGGTCCACGAGCAAACCAGTCGATGTGGTTCCCCACAGTAACAAAAGAAGAACTATCACTGGCAATTCAACAAATTAATCCTAACAAAGGACCGGGAATAGACGGAATCAGACCAAAAGACATCAAGAAACACTCAACCGACCTACTTCCAGTTAAACAAAAACTGTTAAATGAAATCTTCGAAACGGGACACATACCTGAAACACTGAAGACTGCATTAATCACACCCATACACAAACAGGGAAAAAGAAACACAAGTAATTACAGACTTATCGCCACGCTGCCTGTAATCAACCAAATCATGGAGCGCATTGTACATCAGAAACTCTCCACATACGTTGAAAAATTTCAAATCATGCCCAAAACACAATATGGCTTTCAAAAAAATAAAGGAACAGCAACACTCCTGGAAGATTTCACAGACCTAATAAACGCTGCATTGGATAAAAACAGAATAACATTAGTGGTATTCATTGACCTAACAAAAGCATTTGACACACTAACACATAAAACCTTGTTAACGAAACTTACCCATATCGGAATTGGAGGTCGTCTACTCCGGTGGTTTAAAGCACACACGAAAAACAGAAAGCACACCACACGTATAGGATCAGCATACAGCAAAGAGGTACATATAACCTGTGGAGTACCGCAAGGAGCTGTCCTATCTCCCATTCTATTTAACATATACACACAGGACATAAGCCAACTCCCCCTAAAAAGTAAAATCTTCCAGTATGCAGACGACACGGCCATAGTATCCATTCACAACACTGCAAAAATCGCTAACAAAAATATGCAACACGACATCAATCAAATCACTAACTGGTTAACCGAAAATGGCATACATATAAACCCTGGAAAAACAAAGCTAATGATATTCAAAAACCCCCAAACCCTGCCCATAGAAACTAAATATCTCACTATCAAACATTCATCCTCCTATACACAAAGTGCAGAACCTAAAATCACAACCATCACACAGGTGAAAACAACACGCTACCTTGGACTTTACCTCGATGCAGATCAAAGTTGGAATAGTCATACAAACTACCTACATACCAAGCTTAGGATAATAGCAAGCAAACTATACAGATTAAAAGACATTGCCCCAACCCACATAAAAATACTAATCTATAAAGCATTATGTGAAAACATTTTAAGATATGCAATCACATCATACGCATTCTGCGCAGACTACAGACTTAACAGGCTACAATGGTTGCAAGATAAAATGATAAAACTGATATTCTGGGAACAACCCACTCTTATGCAGGAAGCATGGACAAAACATAAAATATTTAAGGTGAAACACTTACGCCACTACACAGTCATGTTAAAACACTACTACAGCCCAACATATAGAGTAACCAGAACAACATATCAAATAACAAGACCACAGTCAACAAACTATAGTTCGCCCACTGTTTCCAGGTCCCTGCTTCGCGTCTTTCCAAGAATAGTCGATTCATGCTGAAGGGGAGAAAAAAATGAAGGACGTCCGAATTGGTCGCCAACACGCGAAATCACGTGCTTTATAGGTAAAATTTTCCAACTGTTATACAAGCAACATAGTTAACTACAATAATCATAAAAGAGAAGTTAATTTTCCGACCGGTAATAATAAACAACTCATCCCACTATACGGACTGATTACCCTATTATCGGAATGGATTCTTCTTTTTCTGAGATGCGCAGAAGTGTCGAGGGACCTCAAATCGGTGGGCGAACTATACATAACATATAAGTACAACAATCATTACCGCAAAGCCACCCGAAACTTCTACGTACCTGATATGATAAACAAACTGCCGTTCGACAACAGAAACCTAGGAACATACAGAGAGCTGAAACAGGCACTATATAAATATTATAGCGAGAATGAAAATTAGAGCAATTCCTGTTTCTCTCCCCCCCCACCACACATGCACACACACACAAACCTATGACAACCCCCCCTCCCTCTCAAATACTATCACTACAAGAACACAAAGCAACAAACACACCATGTCTAAATCCAACCCTATTTGCACAGAAAAAGAAAAAAAAAAGAAAAAAAAAGTTAAACTGTAATAGCAGTCGAAGTCCTTCAAGCACGTACCAACAAACAGTAAAATCAACACCTGGCTTGTGACCAGTATAGGAACATAACCAAGAAACCACCACCACCATCTATCATCTATTATCTTCCTCAGATAAGCTCAGCTAAGCTTCGAGGAAGAAAATTACTAACTTGCAAGTATCTTCTATACACACTTGTAATGCGTTGTAAATATTATATACATATAATTACTATAGCAACTATGTATGCAATTCATCTGAGACATAAAAAAAATAATAATAAATAAATAAATAAAATAAATTATTATTATTATTATTATTATGCATATTCTAAATTCAAAAATTCTGTATAATCCTTATTGTAAATATTGTAAATATTATTATAGTATGTAATTTATACTGAGACATAATAAAATGTTTTTTTTTAAAAAAAAAATAACTAAATAAAAAATAATAATAAAAAAAATTATTATTATTATATGATAATATCATTAATATAATATTACTATGTAACAAGAAAAAATAATGTAATAAAACATTATTATTATAAAAAAATTATGTAAATAATGAGTTATACATTATACGTTTGTGAGAATTAGGAAATATAATATTTTAATTGCACATGTGTAAATGCTGTGTATAATCACATTCTCAAACTTGAAAAAAAACAACAAGTAAACTACAACATGTAATATTATTTAACTTATGTAACTCTGTAACTATATAATTGTAAATTATTACTGTGATTATATTAAAAAATAGCAAATACTATGTTATCATCAATATTATCGAAATCTCAATATATGTAGCACTCAGTGATGAATCTTGTAAAATAATGTACTGAATTTTACTCAAGATGATAATTATACATATGTAAATATTTGAGAGATCAATAAAAAAAAAATAAAAAAAAATATTATTTGTCTCCTCCAGGGAGTCCAAAGACACATCGAAGGAGGGCATCAACTCTACAACTCTGTCTCCACCAACTGACCGCAACTACACCAACGCCATCTATCGCCGATATCGAAATATCTTCAGAAATAAGACTATTTTTAATCTCGGCAAGTTTATCACTTTTGATGGAATAATGATGCCCTGAACATTACACTCTCCTTTGACCTCTAGTGATCCATCTCGACTGTGAAGGATTCTGATTTTTTTTTTTTTAGCTGCAGTTTAATATGAATTAAATTTAATATGAGTTAAAGAAATGCAAATTCTTTTTTTTAGGAAAGAGAGCTATAATTTTGGAAGAAATTCGAAAATATCCAAATATTCCAAAGTATTCAAATTAATTCTTAGTGGAAATTTTAATGATTCATCCATCTTTTCACAAATTAATACGAAAACAATGAAATTCAGTAAATCACCTTCATTTGTAAAAATTCCAAGACAGCAGTGAAATTTTTATTTTTCTTCTTATTTATATTCGTACGTGTCATGTAAAGAGAAAGAGAGAGAGAGTTATTGAATTTTTACTTAGAAGGGAACCAAATATGCTGCGTTAATTCATGTTTAATTAAAACCAAAAAACACCAAGAAACAGTTTCAGATTAATCTTTTACAATCCCACTAAATCTTCTACTGAACGTTAACGAGATCTATTTTTTTTTTTTTTGTCATCAATCTTACACTCTGTTGTTATTCTAAGTAATCATGTTTATGCAATTTGTCAGTCGAAATAACTTTAAAAAAATATTATTAATCTTTACACTTAACTGAATACTATACAGTAGAAAAAATTCGTTGAAAGCAAATTACTTTGCTCAATTTTAATCCGTATTTGTATGTAGCAAGCAGTTGATTGCGTCCGTTGGATTCAACAGCTGCTTTCTTATTCCATAAGATTATCTGTACACGGACTTCTTTCCATCAGTCAACTTTTCGAAGAACACTTCCTATTAAGATCGGGTTGCTTGGAAATATCTTAAATGATCTGGAATTCATCCCAAGGATGTCAATGCCTTATTTTTTTCCTGCATATTATTATGTAAATAGTTGTGACGCACACACACACACACACACGACTAGAAGATATATTTTAGATGTCTTTGTATAATAAAATCATCTCACAAAAACCCTAAACAACAACCTCGACCGATTTATTTGACTTTACGTGGTTATTATAGGTTAGACATCAAATTGCAATGGCTGACCTTCAAAGAATAACTGACAAAGAATATGAAATGACGATTACAAAAACAGTTTTTTGTAGAGAGTCGTCGTAACCAAGTGTTTGATCTATGAAGAGCAATATCAGCTACTCGAAGCAGTAACCAATGCTGGCACTTTTATCTTACAAGCCAGTTACTCGTATATTCTGCTGAGTGATCATGTGACACGCGTCGTTAACATTTTTTTTCTACTTTGAAAATTTCACTCTTTAACTAACAATTATTTTAATCGTAGAACGCGAAATGAATTGCACCTGTAACAGCCAGTAATTTCCAAAATTGCTGATCATTAAGCGAAAAATGTGTCGTAAATGTGTTTATACTTGACCGTTCTCCCTTTCTTCCTGCAGGTACTTACTTTGCCTGTATAATGATCATGGTCGCGTTTTCTGTTGTAATGACCGTGGTTGTCCTAAACTATCATCACCGTAATGCAGATACCCACGAGATGCCTGAATACGTGAGTATACCTCTAAAATCTTCCAATGTAATTTTTAATTAAAATTTTATTTTTTATTTTTTTTTTTAATTTTAATTTTGTTTTTCATTTAATTTTATTCACATTTTGAACTTTCATAATATTACTTTTTAAAGTTTAATTGAAATTTCATTATTTTAAAGTTAAAATTTATTATTTTCGGAATTTAAAATATTTAATATTTAAATTTAAAATTCCCTTTTATGCATAATTGAAAATTTTAATTTAATTTGGTTTTTAATTTATTCTTTAAGCTATTTAATTTCATAGCTTTTAATTATTTCTAATACATTTAAAAATGTATTAAATAAATTAAAATTTATTTTAGTTATTCTAATTATTTAAAATTTTTGATTTGAATTAGCTTACTTTTTTTATTGTTGAATTGATTTAATTGTTGAATTGATTTAATTGTTGAATTCAATTGTTGAATCGATTTCATTGTTGAATTTTATAAATGAATCCATTACCCAAATTCAATGGAATTCTTTAATAGCTGCAGTCATTTCCAAACGATCTAATGTATTCAGTTGGTCTACATTGTTTAGTCAAAGTACCAAAGAGGGAAAATTATAAGTAGCGAAGGTAACATCGGCCATAATGTTGACTCCTGTGACATGTTGCTGATGGAGAAATTTCTGTTTCTACTTAATTAAGCAATTTCTCATTTAAAAAAAAATGACTTTGTAATCTGCGTGGAAAAAGTGTTATTGTCAGTCTGATGGATGTTCAAATGAACCGTTAATAGATAACCTAGCCGGAAATTCTCCCGAAATCCCGGCAGTAATGTTCATTTTTTCCCCAGGGTTGTCTTATTTTCTCAAGTGATTTATTAAACAGTGCTGCTTAAATAAACTCCCATCGTGTATTTCTTCTTTGATTTGCATTCCTTTAATTACCTTCTTGTGATTTATTCTCATTCAGTCGCAATGTTAATCACGATGTCTGGAGAAAAGATTATCTAAACAAATAAACAAAACTTAATTTCCTGGTCTAAAGAGTTTTTTTATTATTATTATTTTCTTTCTATTCATCCTCCGGCTCTTCCTGGATGAAAACTTCGCCCACTATTCCATTCTTTCCAATCTAAACTGACGCTTTTCCAATTTCAGAGTAACTCCTGTGCCACATGAATCATTTTTAATCTCTGTAGAAGCAGAAAATTGAGACCTGCTGGTAGTCAATTCCCACACGAAGGCGGCCTTGATCCGATAATAAATTTGGAACAAGAAGCACAAACAAAGGTTTAAGAACTGTACTAGATGTTATCGTCCGTGGATAAAAGTATTTTGTTTACATTCGAAGTACATTGGGAGCCAGAAATATTTCGGTATAGATACGGCTAATAGGAATATACAAAAAAGATCGTTATCAAGGATTTTTTCCCCTTTAGTTTTATACCAGGAAATAGGGTTTGTTTATTCCAGAAACTGCACTTACTTCGTTTCATTTCTATCTTTCTAAAAACCTGTTGTTCTAATGCCTGCACTTTAATTTTCATTACTAAATTCATATTAATATAGCTTTCCTTACTATTTGAATAATGGCAACATCCGTCTATTGTTCACGAGTGAGATAGCAGATATCATTATTGCTTATGCGTGCAGCAACTTTACACTGTTTATGAGTGTAGCAATTTGCAGTTCTTTATCAGCTCAGCAACTTTAAAACTGTTTATGGATGCAGCAATTTTTACAGTTGTTTTTGAGTGGAGCAGTCTTTACAGTATGGGTATAGAAACGTAATAATAATTTATGGCTGCAACAATCCTTACAATTGTTTATTAGTTCGGCATCTGCGCAATTGTTTACGAGCGTAACAATCCCGGCAGTTGCATATGGGATGCAGCAATCTTGGCAAATGTTTATGAGTACAGAAATTTTACAGTTCTTTTAGTGTGCATTAATCTTTATAGTTGTTTATACGTGTTTATATATCATGCATCGAATTAAGTGACTATTGTTGGCGAAATATCTCACCAAGGAAAAATCATCAGTAAATCTGTTTTTGTTTTTTTTCTAACTTCATGATCTTGATACG